>NW_018735402.1:0-38739 GCF_002204515.2 Aedes aegypti
TTGAACGGCTGGCGCTAAAATAGAAATCGACGCTTGTATTGAGCTGTTCGGTAATCCAATCCGTATAAATTAATTAACTCATTACGCGTGGTAAGATGGACAAATTATGGGTGAAATTATGAAAAAAATCCACGTGCTCGGCTGGGATTTGAAACCAGGACTCTTGTATGCTAGACGAGTGCTTTACCAACTAAGCTGCCGAGCCTTTTTGGAATTCAAATCCCTACAGACCACGCGGACACCTTTCATAACCCATATCCATCCATCTCATGTTCCTACACACGCGGAAAGAGCGAGTGCGATTTATTTAGTGTTGAAACTGTTTGCCTATCGTACCTACATCGCTTCCACAACAACTGTATTGTGGAAGAGTAAAGATGTGTGATTTTTTTTTTCATAATTTCACCCATAATTTGTCCATCTTTACCATGTGTAATGAGCTAATTCAGCTAAAATATAGTTTCACCGATCTAGCTGAAATTTTGCACAGTTGTTATGGACCTAAATGCAATCCAAAAAGTAGACTGGAGTGAGAATCTAAATTTTTCATGTAACCCTGTTCCAGGCTAATCCGCAATTCATGGGACGTCGAAGCTACAATCTGACATGCTGACGTCGATGTTCGTGAAACATCCCTACAGACGGTCCGATCAGTTCGTCAAACATTTGACTCCGCCCACAGGTGGTTCGAGGAAAATCAAGCTTGTTTGATTTTGGCCGACAGATTCGCAAACCGTCAAATCGGTTTCACAAATTGTCAGATTGGTTCGTCAAGCAGCATAACGCACGGTCAAACATAGCACCAACATGAGCATCAACCTGGGGGCAGAGTCAATGTTGGGTCAAACGTCTGAGCGTCTGTGGGGTGCATTACAAAACAACGCTCGTCATAATACACCAAAATCTGGAAAGTCAGAGTTAATCGATCCTACGTGGTTTCGCGGACGGATTTTTATACGTTCCACTCTGAACCAACTCGATTTTCACTTTAATTAACGTTCAATTGTCTGAATTACAAAACGACGTAAGATAGAATTTTAACTTTAGCGACCTAAACTCTATTTACAACCGCTCTTTTATATGGACATACAAAGTGACGCAGCACGAATCAAAGCAAAACGCTATTTGAGTCAATCTTCTTCTTCTTCTTTCTGGCGTTACGTCCCAACTGGGACAAAGCATGCTTCTCAGATTAGTGTTCTTATGAGCACTTCCACAGTTATTAACTGAGAGCTTTCTTTGCCGATTGACCATTTTTGCATGTGTATATCGTGGGGCAGGTACGAAGATACTCTATACCCTGGGAATCGAGAAAATTTCCTTTACGAAAAGTCCCTCGACCAGTGGGATTCGAACCCACGACCCTCAGCATGGTCATGCTGAATAGCAGCGCGTTCACCGCTACGGCTATCTGGGCCCCCAATCTAACACTAGTACAAAAACGTCGTGAGTAATTAAACAAAAACGGTGTATCATTTTGTCATTAATTTTCGTGAAAAAATTATAGAAATCAAAATATTTGGAAGCAAGTGCTTGCATGAAAAATTTTGAGGATACACCGTGAATTGAAAAGTGTCACAATGTAGATTTATTTTGAAATAGATTTAATTTTGGAAATATTAAAACCAATCTCAATTGAAAGTTACTTACTTTGAAAAAAATAATCGAGAAAATGATTACATCTATCGGGTCAAGAGCGCCCGTGCATATTTTGAAATCGAAATCCAAGAATAATCAAACAACATCGCTTTCGTTGCTTTGAAAGTCGCCTCCAACCCCAAACCTCCATTTGCAAGAGCTGAATGGCAATCCGGTCGCTACCGTCGCTTTCCGTTTCACTCGGAAGCACCCAAATTGTACTTCCGGTGTACCATTCCGGGCCTAGGCGTTTCGTGGTAGAAACGCATCCGGCACCAAAATTGCGTTGATTTGCGTTTTTTTCCTCTTCTAATGCTTTTCCAATCAGCGCAGTGTCGACGAATTGTTGAGTAGACCGATCGATATTTTGTCAATTTCCAGCCCGCAAGGAACTTTTTTGTGGCAGATTTTTTTCTTGTTCGAAAAACAAAACACTTCAAGGGTAATGAACTTCGGGCAGTCGTCGTCGTGCGGTAAACATTCTCATACATTGAATATTCAAAATACAGGTGACGTATTGCATGGAATGAACCACCGCGAACTCAGTCACTTCCAACTGTTTCGCTGGACACGCGATTCAGAAGGGAAAGATTTACGCGTTGAATGCTAATTTATCACGTTATTTTCTTTTGAATACTACGAAAGTCGTAAACTTGTTATGAATAAGAATGTAATGCATATACAGAATTTTTGAAATTTTCGGAGATTATCCGCTTGGTCATATTCAGCTCAGCCTAAAAAAAATCAAAGATAAGAAAGTTTTGGACTGAATAACAAGTGTTAATCAGAGAAAATCTAAGCCACTGAAAAGTGGATTGATCTGTTTCCAATCTTTTCTTCCATTCCATTTAGCTTCAGTGCTATATTGAAGCAAGTCTGGCATTGCTTATATGCTTCCCTGTTTTGTAACTGTATGCTGTAAGCTTGAATCGTCAAATGAATGTTTTCTAATCACAGGCATGGTGAATTTGACAAAGACAAAACTATAGAAAAAATAAAATAAAAGTTTAGGTCTGAGTACCGTTTTGACTCATATTCCAAGCACTTAAGGCCAACAATGACTTCAGATGCATCTGATAGGCATAAATTAGCTGATATTTGTGAAAATTTAAATTTCTTCGCAAAGTCTAACTGTTAGTTTATTAGTTAGTTATATGAGCAAGTTTTACTAGTCTCGAATTAAAGAATCATCACTATTCCAAAGATATAATATAGATTAGAACTTACTGACATTGATTTGCAATTGACTATTTCGTTTGTTATTTGACGACATAATTCAATTTAACATTTCAACAAAACCGCCATACAAAAACCGAGTGTTCGGAATATGGTCTGTTCGGAATTTGAGACAAAACGGTAATTTAGTTTGATGCATTCTTTTCGATGATAACTATGGACAACAACGATGGAAGTTGGAAGTTGGAAGTTGATATTAAAATTTGAAAGTTGAAATATGGAAGTTGGAAGTTGAAATTTGGAATTTGGAAGTAGGAAGTTGGAAATTAGAATTAGAAATACAGTTAGAAATTAAAAGTTGAAACTTGGATGTTCGAAGTTGGAATTTGGAAATATGAAAGTTGGAAGTTGGAAGTTGGGAATTGGAAGATCATAGTTGGAATTTGGTAACTGGAAGTTGGAAGTTGAAAGTTAGAAGTTGGAAGTTGGAAATTAGAAGTTGTAAGTTGTAAGTTTGATGTTGGAAGTTCGAAACTTGAAGTTGAAAGTGAGAAGTTTCAAGTTGGAAGTTGGAAATTAGAAGAAGAAGTTAGAATTTGAGAGTTGGGAGTTGGAAGATGGAAGTTGGGAGTTGGAAATTGGAAGTATGAAGTTTGAAATTGAAAGTTGGAAAATGAATGTTGGAATTTTGAAACTGGAAATTGGAAATTGAACTCTAAAAATAGTAATTCATAACCAATTCCAATGATGCATTTTGAACTGAACGCGAGCCAAAAGTGAACGGATTCCGAGCCAAATTTGCACGAGAACGTAGTAGACAATGAATTTATGGGCAAGTGCCCGCTGCTACTCAAGAACTGCCCGTTCAGCTCGCAATCATGATCGGAGCTCTCACTTAGGAAATGAATGAATAAATCGTTGTATTTATTATGAATAGAAAATAATACAGTTCTTGCTGTTATGCATATCAAAAACATAACTTTGACATAGATTTTTGTCGTATGCCAGTCACAGTTGATCGGGTTCAATTTTCGGCTCGCACGGATTCATATTTTTGAACTGCACAATGAGCAAGCCTACAACAAATTGAGCTGGAACGCGGACTGAACGCGCTCAAATGCATACCTGGCCAATTCAAACCATTTGCAACAATTAAGTTGGAAACTAGAAGATGAAAGTTGAATATTGATAGTTGGAAGTTGGAAGTTGGAAGCTAGAAGATGAAGTTGAAATTTAGAAGTTGGAAGTTAGAAGTTGGAATTTGGAATTTGGAAAATGGAAGAAGGAAGTTAGAAGTTGGTAATTGGAAATTGGAAGTTAAAAGTTGGAAGTTGGAAGTTGGAGTTGGAGATTGGAGATTGGAGATTGGAGATTGGAGATTGGAGATTGGAGATTGGAGATTGGAGATTGGAGATTGGAGATTGGAGATTGGAGATTGGAGATTGGAGATTGGAGATTGGAGATTGGAGATTGGAGATTGGAGATTGGAGATTGGAGATTGGAGATTGGAGATTGGAGATTGGAGATTGGAGATTGGAGATTGGAGATTGAAGATTGGAGATTGGAGATTGGCGATTGGAGATTGGAGATTGGAGATTGGAGATTGGAGATTGGAGATTGGAGATTGGAGATTGGAGATTGGAGATTGGAGATTGGAGATTTAAGATTTAAGATAGGAGATTGGAGATTGGAGATGGGAGATTGCAAATTGGAATTCAGAAACTGGAAACTGGAAGTAAGAAAATGGAAATCGGAAATTGGAGATTGGAGATTGGAGGTTTGAGATTTGGGATTTAAGTTGGAGATTGGCGATTAGAGATTGGAGATTGGAGATTGGAGATTGGAGATTGGAGATTGGAGTTTGGAGATTGGAGATTGGAAATTGGAGATTGGAGATTGGAGATTGGAGATTGGAGATTGGCGATTGGCGATTGGAGATTGGAGATTGCAAATTGGAATTTAGAAACTGGAAATTGGAAGTTGGAAAATGGAAATCGGAAATTGGAGATTGGAGATTGGAGATTGGAGATTGGAGATTGGAGATTATAGATTAGAGATTGGAGATTGGGAATGGAAAATTGTAAAATGGAAAATGGTAAATTGGAAATTGAAGATTGGAGATTGAAGATTACAGATTTGAAAATGGAGATTGGAGTTTGAAGATTGGAGATTGCAGACTGGAAATTGGAAATGGGAGATTAGAGATGGGAATTGGAATGGGAATGGGATATTGGGAATTGAAAACTAAAAATACGATATTGAAAATTGGAAATAGGAAACTGAAAATAGGAAATTGGAAATTGGAGATTTGAGCAGAGAGATTGGAGATTTGAAAATGGGATATTGGAAAACGGAAAATGAATAAAAGAAAATAGAAAATGGAAATTGGGAATTGGAAATTGGAAAATAGAATATGGAAAATGGAAATTGGGAATTAGATATAAGATATTGGAAATTTAAAATTGGAAGTTGGAAATTGGAAATATGAGATTGTAAATTGGAAATTTCACTACAATCATTCTGAAAACGAAACGTACGCCGACATGCTTCTTTTCACAACTAGCGTTTTTACTTCTAGCCTTCAATAAAGCGAAATTTCTTGATCCTTTAATTGACTCAAGTTTTAAAATAAAATCCTGCTATCGAAGATACCGTTCACACACAGCTAAAGAACAGATTCTAAACAAGAGATAGACTTTTTTTTTTTTTTTTTTGTGGTATTCAGTTGGAGCTGCCTGACAGCTTAACTTGTCAAGGCTGAACCCTCGGTCTGGCTTTTGCCAAGTTTCCCCTCTACCAGGACCAATACTCAGACGGACTAGGCAATGGCGCCCACATGAACACTGTTTTTTATTAGTATTGTGACGTGGTAGTTTTTGAAAAGTACCCATATTCCCTTGCTTCTGAGAAAAGGAAGCATTATGAAAATCAGCAGCTCCATTAGAATTTGTTTGAAATAGTAGTGCATTACTAATACTGTCTAGTCGAAATGGTTTTGAATAATTTGTCATACAAGTGCTATTCTGATTACTATTGTCTTTTACGTAAGATTAGAGTCTTAAATGTCAAGTGTCGTCAAGTCTTAACAAAATTAGGCTGTTTAGTAGTAGTTCTAGTTAATTTCATTTTTGTTGTTAAAAGTATTTATTGGTCATTACGTTCATATATCCTTAAAGAAAAAAGTCGCTTTCCTTGTCTGTTCAACAATTTTTCGAAACTAGCAAGTGTACCCTAATGATCGATCTCAGCGTCTTTGTTTCCATAGTCCTTTTTATAGTGAATATTGAAGAGTAAAGTTACCTTAGGCTTCTATTACAGTCTCCTACAAGATTCACTTTTCGGTGGCAAATGCAATGCTTCACAACGCCTACTTTCTACTTGTAAATTTTGCGAAAATGAAGCTGGAATTAGATTATTTATACCGCTGTTACAAAAGAGGTATTTCTTATTATGGCAATGTAAAAACCATATTAAAATAAGATTGTCGCCACTTATTTCTACTCAGTGAATCTACTAGTCATTTTCCTAAGAGTTCCTATGTATTCCCTACGTCGTATATGATAACGATGTATCTAGCTAGCTAATAGTAAGAGTGGCTACGGATCATTCTGGTTAGCAAAAGGCAAACTGAACGTCACCAATAGTATTAATGTCCACTTCGAATAGATAAATTATTTGAAATGGGCATCAATTCTATCAATGACGCAGAATGTCCGTTGGATCACATCCGAGATATTATTGCATCTATGCCATATGAATTATGACGCGGCTTTAAGCAAAAAGTGCCAAAATGTGATACCACCACTACAGGTTACGCCTTTGGTTTCCATCATATGGGCTAATGGATTATGCCCTCCCATCGCGGCAAGGTCGCATAACCAAGGGGAGGGAGATTCTAAACAAGAGATAGACTTATCACAAAATTCTAATAAGAGATATTTGATACAATTGTATGAAAACTTATCGACGCCCCTTGACCGATACTTCTAGCCCTTTCGAATCTACCTCTGATGGAGGCATAATATGTACCTCTATCCTGAATTTTTGTATACGCTCTTCTACGACTAGAGGTACTGGAAAGAGAAAAAAATAACTCCGTAGGTATCGCATTTATTGCTGTTTTAGGTTCTACAGCACTGATTCCCAAAGTGGGCGTTATCGAACATCGAACGATCCCCCAACAATTTCAATGGCAAGAGGGCTGAAAATGTGTAAAGCTCAATTTGAAGGGCAAAAACCTTAAGAAGAAGGTGAAATTTTTCGCATTGAAAAAATTTCGAACAACAACTCGCAACAGTTAAACCAGAGGTTACAATATGACAAATGATTTGTAACTTTTTCTTTTTCATCTTGACCTCTAAGCATGAAGAATTGAAATGTTCAATCCACTAAAGTTGTGCTGCTGAAGTGGTTAAATACATACTCATACTCAATTATAAACCACGGCAGTCGAATTAGTGTTTTATTTTTAATGTTTCAAATGCTCATTTTATTAGAATAGGGGATAAAAGACATGACTTGAATAAGGACAAATTTCCCAATGACAAAAAACGAGAACATATTTAAAAATAGGAAAATCTCTAAAACAGTTTTCAAAATTTTAACTTTAGATATTAAAAATGTTTGATTCTGTTTAAATGTATATTGAAGAATCGTTGAAGAATCACAAGGGATTGTTGTGCGTTTCGTCACAGTGCAGATGGTGAAATTTTTGGAAATCGTGATTATTGTGTCCAGGCCCCCTCCAGAATAAAATCCTAGCTACGTCAACGTCTGTTACTCGATGGTCGCTTTATTATCGAGTTATGGAGAGTTTACTGCATTTCATCAAATCTCTAGAGAAGTTTGAGATAATTTGATTGTATTCAAACTGATTGTCAAAAGTTGTTGATGTTGATAACATGTCAAAAATTTAACACAGTTTGGTTGTCCAAACAAAATTTAATGATTAATTAGAATTAATACCGTTTTGACTCATATTCCGAACACTTAAGGCCAACAGTGACTTCAAATGCATCTGATAGGCATAAATAAGCTGATATTTGTGAAAAATTTAATTTCTCTGCGAAGGCTAACTGTTAGCTGTTGGGTGTGCCGATAAAATTGTTTGTTTAAACTTGTTTAGTATTGTTTTTACGTAAAAGAGTGGAGCAACATTCAAATGCCGAACACTGTCTTCATCTGTCTCATATTCCGAACATCACGATTAAATCGTATTAAAATGAGTAATTTTGCAAATAAATTTATGTGAGCTGGTTCTACTGGTCTCCAACTAAAGAAGCATGACTACTCCCGAGGTATAAACCAGATAAGAAGACATTAAAATTGAATGAAAATTGACTGCTATTTCCTTGTAAATTGATGAAATATTTCAGCGAAACATTACAATCAAATCGCCATACAAAAATCGAGTGTTCGGAATATGAGTCTGTTCGGAATTTGAGACAAAACGGTAGGTCTCAAGGGGGTGATAGTCTGAAATAATTTGGAAACACTGATCTACAGCTAACTCAACTGGATATTAAAAGTACGGGCGAGCGTGGGCAGGATTTATTGAACCAACCACAAAAAGCAGAGTTTTACGTTTTACACTGGTGGGGTGAAACAAAAGTAGCAAAACGGCAAGTGCTTTAGCATTTTTCCTGGATATCGAAGCAACAACGCGAACAATGCCATGTTGCGATTGAAAATTTATGTGCTTTTCGGGATACGTGACGGTTGTGCTTAACCGAATCGTCAAGAGACCACGCGATCGTAAGTGCTCGGGCGACTTAGATGTGACTCACAATCGATTACAGAACAATTGTTTGCCTCGAGCAACAAAATACTGTTATCTTAGTTTGGGGTTGCTGCACACATCGCCGTTTTAAAAAACATCATAACACGTCAAGTTTTTGAGGTGATGTCTGTTAAAAAGCATTTTTTAACGATTACAGTCAAGTTAAGTTGCCGCATAAATCAGAATAGATGTGTTCAAGAATACTTATAATCAAAATTTATAGTGCTTTCGATACTCAAACCTTTTCTCAGACGATTAAGAAAAGTACTACATCCTACTAATAGAAGAAACAAATAATTTAGTATGGAGACTGTTAGCATGTTGAAAAAGTCTATTTAATCTGAATTTAATCGTGCAATTAAAACCAAATTATTGCCTGTATGGCAGTTGAAGTCGTATTTTGCATTCTTGGTGAATTAGAGCAATCACTTAAAAAATCTGATTAATCATACTTTAAAATTAATTTAAACATCAATAAAACCAGATATGTTGTGATTGGCAAAGAGTAGACATGTTTCTAAATTCATTTGAAGAAATACCAAACCTAAAAATTCTACTTACTAATGCTCCCATCGCAACATCCATAAACACAACCAGTCCAATAAAGTACCTGAAAAAAAGAGAATAAAAAATCATTAGTTTCAATGAAAAATGAATTATTTTGATAGTAATTTAGCAACCATAAGCGGAGTCTAACGAACGCCATACGTATTTTTTTCAACAACAACAGCTTCGCGGTTGCGACATCTAGGTCGCTTCGTTAGCCAATTCGAGTTCATTTTTTTTCTCACAGCTGATTATTTCTCGATCAAAAGGGCCTACCGAAGGGAAATAAAAGCTACAACTTCTATCCCTCAACCGATTGTGTTGTATCTGTTAACAAGTCAAAAAGAGCAACGCAAGCCCAAGCTCCATGTTGCCCTTTGTTAATGATACGATGCTTACACATTTTACCGTTCGGATGTCGAGAGCAGGCCGAGCAATAATAAACCATCTTTTCTCTGTTGTTTATTGCAATCGTTGCCCTCTCAGCCACCCACACTCCAAGGAAAACGAAGAGCACCAAGCCGAATGCTTCCACTCATCACTTCTGAACGACGACGACTTCCGTTCGATTTGTGTTTTATGGTACGAGGTATTGGGTGGTTGGGCGCCAATTTTGACGATTGCGCTTACTTTTCCCGAATGTCTTATGACAGATACATTCGTATTTTTTGTACAAAACGTATCGATTCTGCATAAGGGTGTCCCCAGGGGGACCAAGGGGGCCTCACGCTATGTCTGAACCAGACGATTACAAAAATCGAATGTACATCGGATTTTTTTCTCGCTAAAGATCAGTATTTGGTCTATATTTTCATAATCGGAAGGTTTTAAAATATTCTATCGGTGAAATTTTTTTCATACATTTTGTATGGGCTAAAATGCGTCGAAAACGTGATTATCATGGGATTTAGTATGAAATTTGTCCAAAAAGTGGAAAAAATCTAAATTTCACAGATGGAATATTTTGAAGCTTTCCGATTATGAAAATATAACCCAAATACTAAAGTCTAGCGAGAAAAAATCTGATGTACATTCGATTTTTGTAATCATCTGGTTCAGACATAGCGTGGGTCTAGCACCTCTAGAATCATCCAGGCCCCACCAAAATGTTTGATCATAATGAAAAATAAATAGAAAAAAAAACAATATAACATGAAGCAATTTTTTTATGAATGATCAATATCTTAAAAAGTTATCAAAATAAAGGGTAATGTTAAGTAGATTTATGGGGTAATATGCTGTGGTCATTGAAATGCAGAATTCTGATACTAGGCGCCGCTAGTAGGCATCGATTTTTTTTCTGATATCCCAGGATCCTGACCACTTAGGAAGATAACGTCTTCGGCAAAGTTGTCCAGTAGCTCAAGCGCTATCATTATTAAAAACCATTAAATTCGAAATATTACCAAACCAAAAGTTACATGCTTACTAGCACTGACTGATAACAAAATCTCGAAGCAAGTTCCATATCTACTAGCGTTCCATGTTGGCAAATTCTTGAACCTCTTGGATGGAATAATGACAGTCATTGAGCTACTGAAAACGCCATCTTTCTAAGTGTTCATAGTCCTGAAATATTGGCAAAACAAAAGGTTCATGCTCACCAGCGTCGCTTGGTGACAAAGTCTCAAGTATGTTGGTTAACATGATGATAGTCCTTGAGGTATAGAACAACTTCGCCGATGACACAATTTTTTTCAATAGTCTAAACCCTGATACAACCGCAAAACGAAGGTTCCATTCTCAGCGCCACCTGAAAGAAACATCGCGAATCTCTTAGTTAGAATAATGATAGCCCATCAGCTACTTTGCCGAATACGTCATCTCTTTAAGTAGCCAGAATCCTGAGATATCCACAAAACAAAAACGTTTTCGGTTTATTGGTGCTTTTTCGGTGATGGTTTAAAAACTTCCATTGATGAATTTTTACATTTCAACCTACTTTTATTCTTACGGTCATCTTCAGAAACTGAAGAACATAACAAAAAATCATCAATGGAAGTTATAACCCATCACCGAAAAGCACCAATAAACGAAAACGATTAAGTAAACGGTGATCAAAGCTCAAGCAAGTTCATGTTTACTTGCGCTCCTGGAGGAAAAATCTCGAACTATTGACTAGAATAATGGTAGCCCTTGAGCTACGGAACAAATTTTCCGAAGACGCTATCTTCCTAAAAGGTCAGGATCCTGAGATAACCACAAAAATTATTCATGCGTATTAGCGCCGCCTAGTGGCAAAATTACGAACCTCATGGCTTTTATAATAATAGCGCTTGAGCTTCTAAACAACTTTGCTGAAGCCGTCTTCTTCTTAAGTGGTAAGGATCCTAAATAGACCTGTGCGCCGCCGCGCCACGCCGTCGCCACCATTTTACGTCACGCCGACACCATATTCTTTCTTGAAATGGTTTCTAAAAATTTCTAATCGCTTCGCGGTAATTTTAACATTCAGCTTTTAGGACCTTAAAATGAGTCTTAATATTCAAATGAGTGTATTAGGCATAAGCATTGATGACCGTACAATTCATAGTTGCTACTCCATGATTGACTAGAATAATCGAAGTTGTACAAGGAACCAAGAGATGTAGCTTGGGAGTACATCTTCAATGTACAATTTCGAGAACTCCATACATTAAAAAGTCAATAACGGCGCCGGCCACGTCCTTACGGTCATCGTGGAAGAGAAGGAATGTTGGTATAACATCCATTGTTACTAGAGACCGAGATCACCTCTGCATCTCCATGGTTGTCATGGGAAGGAGTTTTGTTAGTGAGGGGGGATCATAGCTGCATGATCAGGCTTCACCTTGGTATGTGATGCAATTCATGCAACCTAAGTAAAAAAAAACACCTATAAGTACTCTAAAGACAACATGAACATACGGTAAGGCGACACTTTTAGCGTCGAACCATTTTTTTTATAATGATAAAAATCAGGTAAAAGGAAAGATATATGGTTTTCAATGTTAATCTACAAGAGTGTATGTCGACACTTACAGTGATGAACAGTTCATACTTTATTTTTAAATCAATTCATTCAAGTAATATTCCTATCGTTGCCATGATACAAATACGTTTCATAATATATTGCACATAAAAAATAAAGGCATGAAACGAGCTCACCAAATTGATCATCCATCCTTGATTGAGCAGCTGTAGCTTCTTTAATCCTCATGCTCATTTCACAACAGCAAACTATCACTCCATCGACGCAAAAATCTGAGCTCGATTGCACTCAAAACGCGTGCAAAGCTATAGACACTTTTTTCAAAAACTGCACCAACCGAATCTAATAGTTTGCGGAGACGACGAAAACATGACAGATCCATTTTCAACACATCCGTTTGCGCGCGCGGCCTACTGCGATCCATCCCTAGTCTTCAAAAGAGTGTACAGTCGATTCTCCTATAATTCGATATTCAAGCGACCATCGACTTAAGGACTGTTCATTTTATAAAGTGGACACCTTGTGCATGCTGTATCTTTCTTATTAATCAATGAAATTTCAATTGGTTTTTTGCATATCGTTCGACTAGTATTATACAATGTTGTGATAATAAAAATTCTCCAAAATAATTAAATTTCACACAAATATGGAACAACGATTAGATCGGTCGATTTTTTGAGGTTATCAAAATCGATGATTGTAAGAAATTGGCTGGAAAATTCGATAATTTATATTTTCTATTTTCAAAAAAGGCTTGTTCTTCAAAACCATCATCAATCAGAAGCCTGATGGAAAAAATCAAGTTATTTTCCCGTATATTTTTAAAGAATTTTTTTTAAATTTGATGGAAATTGATATGAGTAGAATTTTTTGTGTAAAAGTACGTCCTGACGAAAGTCCTAATATAGTATTAATATGAAAAATAACTTGCGCCTTCATAGAGTTACTTAGTAAGTCCCCACGTCACATTCAAAGCACAACAGAAACACAATTGCTTTATTCTTAGAAAACCTATCAAAGTACATTGACAATCATCAAAATTGGCAACACTGATGTAATAAAATCGATTTTATTTTCCACATATTATTTTCATAATATGTTATTCTGAGATTACCAATTAAAAAATTCGGAGAAAACAGTTTACAATTTGCTGTAGATCGATAAATATGCGTACATGATTTTAAAAGTATGAGACTTTTTAGTAAAACTACCATAAACAGTAAAATTTATACTTAAGACTGTGGTTTAATCTCACGATTTAGCTTTCGTTTATACTAATATAGTTTCTTCAGTAATCCAAACTAGTTTTGAACACGCTTTTTACTGTTCTCTTTTGCTGGGAGTGAAAGGATGGTGTATCAGCAAATTTGGCCATAAATGGGTAAATCACTAAAGTTACCTAATGTCATAGAATGGTGGAATATAATTGATATTTTTAAAGCTTTACCTTTAGTAGAATAGTAAAGGATACAAACAAACAATTTGTTCATAAAAATAAGGATTTTTGTTTTGCGAAAAATAATGTTAAACTTTGACGGACAGCATTTTTTAAGAGTTTTTGGAAAAACTATTTAGCTCTTCAACCAAAACCATTTTCAAAGATTTTATATTTTCATAGCATTTTAGAATAATAGGTCAACGATACACAGAAAACCGATTACGATTTTATCAATAAATAAAAAAGATATAGCATAAACAAAGTGTCCACTTTATAAAATGAACAGTCCTTATAGAATTATCGAGTTATAGAATACACCGAAACAAAAAATCACAAAATCGAAGGAACAAATTTCTGTATTTCCAATACAAATGTGGTCGCTTCTGTACTATTATTTTAAAGCTTTTTTCGAAATGCTTGAAAAATCACTTTTTTTTACTGACAATAATTTTTTTTATTTTCATGTTTTTCAACTTTTGTAACAATTTGCAAGTATCTTTTCACCTCCAAACAAGAATTAGACCACGATTTCCCAAATAAGAAAGATTTCAAAATAGATATCGAGTTATGGAGGGAATTTTACCTCTCACGTGACATCGACCAATGGAGATATCGAGTAGAAGCAATATCGACTTATAGAGAGCACGATGGATGGAAATATGAAAGGACCGAAAAATCCATCGAGTTATAGAGTATATCGAGTTACAGAACATCGAGTTGTGGAGAGTCGTCTGTATTAGTGTTTAAGTTGTACATTTGTTGATAATTCTTAACGATTTAACTAAGAATAAAAGAATAATTGTGATCATGAATTCGAACAGCCCACAAATCTCATACTTGCGTTGAAAAAAGATCTATGTAACCCTATAGAAAGTCGTTAAGAATAATCCTCACAAAACTTAGGGCAGCGTCATATTTTGGAAGCATTGAACTGACTCACACATTTGGCTGAGAACCACTATTCTAATAAAATTTTCTTCAATCATTTTATGTGGGAACAAATCCTTCAGAAAGTACCTTTAGAGCTTTTACTACAGAAAATTGATTATTGATTCTCCCAGGAGTTTTAACAGATACGTAAAATCAGAGCTGTCCAACCTTTTCAGGTCGTGTTAAATTTTGTGCGGCGGTCCAAATATTTTTACTACAAAAAAAGGTCAACTCCAATATTTTTGTAAAATCCAACAAAAATCAATCAGTTAATGTTTTAATAAGATGTAAAATAGGAATTTTCCGACAGACATCTTGTTTATTATTCTGTAGGAATTCGTCTCAAATTTCAATAACACATTTGCTTCGGTATCTGAGAGTTATGAGCACGATTACGTTAAATTCTAAACAACATTCTTGATCCTGCGAGAATAATGTCAATAATTTCAATAATCGTGCATTCAATTTGGTCAGAATCTCGAATTCTGCTAACAATATTGAGAAAGTCTTGCACATGTTTTTTGCGAAAAAATCTGCCGTATTCTGTGAAAACCCAGCAAAAGACTTCCCTTAACTTAATCTCAGGATTGTGTAACATTTATACCAAGAAATTACTGGAAATCCAATCTACGATCATTTGGACCCAAAATGATTACCAGTAACCGGAAGAATCGAAGAAAATTAATGCACATATTAACCAAAATAAAAGCTTAAAACTGCATCAAAGTGGAAATAGGTAATCAGATATGGTTTAGGTTAACTTCAAGTTGGTAGGGCAGCCATTCTGACGGATATAAGAAAAGTTTTCAATATTTTCGCGGGCTACAGTTACATGAAAGTTCTGCTTGGATTCCTTCAAGGAGCTGTTCAAGTATTTGCCCAGAGATTACGTCAGTTATTATTCCCTAAACTTTTTAAAGATATACCTTCAAGTATTATTCTAGAACTTTTTAATGAATTCCTTAAATGACACTTTTAAGAATTTCTTCGGAAATTCCCTAGGAGCTTTTTGCAGAGTTTTGAGGAGATTTCTTCATATTAGGCCATTAATTATGTTAGACAATTTTGCCTGTTTTTTTATCCAATGCCCTTCATGGTAAGACTTCTTGTATTAACATTAAACATAATTTGTAAAACGCATATGAAATCTCTCGATACATAAACTCTTCTGTAGCCCCTGAATTCCTGCAAGAGAAAACCAGAAGTCAATGAAGGATAGATTTCAAGGATGATTTCTAACGCAGACTCTGGTGAAACTTCTTGAAAAATTTATTTAAAGGATAAGGCCGTCTTCAGTGTCGTGTACTATACTCGACTTACACACGACACTGAAGACGGCCTTACAGTTGAGGTCGAAAACTCTAGTGGAATTAAATGTTATAGAACTAAATTCGGGTTTTCATCTACTTTTAGGTATTCTACTAAACAGCTTGAAGATTAATTTCAAATTTATTTTATTTGTAAATTCACTGGAGATTGAAACCTCTCCTGTAATTGACCTCTGAAAAAACTAAAATTTTCTTAATTGTATCATTGCTCAACTATTGTTCTACCTGCTTCAACATTCTGTGGTTCCTCCTTCCTTCGCATGACGCTTCGAGGAACTTCGTACAAAAATCTTACCATACTCCAAAAAAACATTTTAATGAATACAAATAAGGGAAATAATAGGATTTTGAAAACATACCAGAATTCTTATACGTACGGTTCCTGATTTTTGAAAGTTCATCAGGAATTCCTCAACAATTTTTTCAAAGTAACGCAAAAGTTGCCCTTAAAATTTTTATCCTGCAAGCACCACTTAAGCTTTCCTGTGTGGAACATTGTCAACATGTTTCAGAAATTCTACGGTTTGATTCCTGACTTTTTGGAGAAAAAGTCTCTGGAAAATACGTAGTTAAATCTTTGTTCTTTTAGGAGAAGCTTAAGGAAACAATAATATAATTCTCTAAGAAATTCCTGAACAAGTTACTCGGGAAATATTTGTGTATTGTCGCTGAAGAATTTTTGAAAGAATAGTTGAACGTATTCCACTTGGAACTTTATGGGAATGTTAGAATTCATTAAACATTTCTTAGTTAGGCATAATTGAAAATAACAAATATTTTTTGAATTGATTTTAGAGGAATCTAGAAAATAATTTTCTGTGAAAAAATGCAGTAAGATCTACGGAAAACTTCTTTGAGAAATCATGAATAATTTTCCCAAATGAATTCTTTTTAATTGCTTATGAAATTTGTGTGGACTATTACGAGGATCCTTAGTGTAACACCTGAAACGATCATTTAATTGTTGTAGCATCCCTTTGCAATGATCCTTCATTTATTTATTTTTTGCATTTTGGTTATTTTTTGCTGTTTATTTTTCAAACAATCCTAGGACAAGCTAAGTGAAACTGCTAAAGGAGTTCTTGAAGAAAGTACTGAAAAGTACGAAAATAATTCATAAAGAAATTCCCGTAGGAATCCTCAGATGAATGTCTTCAAAGCACATGGTTGAATACCTGAAAAATCGTAAACGAATCACAAAGGACATTCCTTGTGATTATTTTGTTGCTAGAATTCTTGAAAGATTTTGACTGGATTAGAAAGAATGCATCTTTTCCGTAGTGGAAATTGAAATTTACCAATATCTCTGATGTGCCGCAAAATAACAAATAAATCAAAACAAATATGTTAAAAATTTGTGAAAGTCTTAATGATTGCGATCGACATTACTTCCTTAAAACAAGTATTTGCTAGGCCTCCCTAGGCCCCCTCCAGAAAAAAAATCCTACCTACGCCAATGCTCAGGAAAGGGGTTGCATTTTTCAAGGAGTGCTTCCAAAAACTCCTCAATGTATTCTTGAAATTGATAACTTTATATACAAATTGCATGAGTTCATGAGATTTATACCAACATTGTGACAAATATGTGTATTTTTTTGGATTCCACTGAGTATTTTTCTAAGAGTTCACAGGGCTTAAATGTTTCAATCCCAGTGCTCAAATTTCAAGCCAAACTTAATGACTGCGGCATTCGCATTCAGTTCTACGGTTTGATAACTGACATAGACTAAGTGCTGTTTTCGTGAGAGACCACACCGAGCGACATTCAAAATCATCCATATACAGTCGCTTTGTGTGCTCTACTTGTTTCTCTCTTTTCTACAATTTCGCCCACATTGCTGGCAGCACTGTTAGTTTCAGTTTCACTACCCTCCAGGCCAGGCAGTAATGTGAGTAAACAAAACGGCCAGCAAGCCTCTTTCGCCAAGTGAGATTACTTACCTCTAGCTGCAGAGTGCAATGCACGCCTTTTGGTTAGAATGAAGCTTTTGATTTTTCTACCCGGCCATGGTCTAAATTCCGATAACGATTTTTCGACCACTAATTAAGGCTCAAGACACCATCATTCAATCATCAGCAATCATCAAAATATGAAAACCAGTTTTTTCGTTCAAATTTTGAGAAATCCTTATGAAAATCTATCATCACATTACAGATAGACAGTGCAATGCAATGATAGATTTTCTTGAGCATTGCTTCAACTTTGAGCCAAAAAACTGGTTTTGAAAATTTGTAAAACGATGATGGTTATTTTCCTCTTAACTGCGGTGTAACTTTTTACCTAAGCATCGATTGACAAAAATCTACCCTAGCACAATACATAATCGGTCTGAAATCGCTCAGATTATCAGTAGTCCACGTACTTCCTGCGTGTACTTTTCCTGAATCGAATATCCTCTAAACCACCATGGAACCCGAACAAGAAGTGTCAGAAGAAATTGCGCTAACTCCGGACCCGAATAGGCAGCAAGCTTTGGATGCACTAGGTGTAATGGGCGCTAATACCCCATCCCTGTGGACGGCACTATACGATGTGGGCCGAGCGATCGACGCATCAACACCCGTCAATAAGGTTATGCGGTGGGATTCGATTTGCGGCACCGCGGAGCAGCTGTACCAAATGTCGTTCAAGGATCCCCGGGAATTCGCCATTTCGCAATCATTGATGACTGTCATGCACCAAGAGCAGACTGTCAACCGCGTTCTGGAGGCATTTGCAAAAATACCGAAGGTGCCAACTAAGCAGCTGATATCGTCTGAGCTACGTGAGATTCGGAAGGAGATGGGAGTGCTCACTGATCGAGTGCATGATCATTTGACCTGTTATGGAACGTTGAAGAAACGTTTTGATGGCCTTAGGAAACCACCCACCGTTGTCAATTACGACGTGTACAACGACAATAACTCGTTCAACATTTCACGCGAGCAGCTGAAGCAAGTCGAAGGACATTTGATGGAACAATTCGGTTCGTCGAACCCAGACGTTGATGTGCTTCTCGATACGGATTATTATCGATGTGCGAACAATGAAGATTTTTCGCATAACGTATCCAGAAAGGCTTATGCAAGGGTTAAGGAATTCACAGACCCAGGCGTCCCGACTGGTGTGGTGGTCACGATCAACTTGTTGTGGGAGAAAGTTATTCCAAAGAATGCTTCTCAAGCTTTCCGGGTATTTCAACGCTACATTGAGAATGTTTCCGTCAGCTACTCACTGCAACTCAACAAGGAGCAATTGATTAGGAATTCCATCAGAAGGAGTCATGCGTACTGTAATTGCACGATGCATCGCTGAAAGCAGGAGTTAACTGCTTACGTATTATCATCATCACCATCAGCAGCAACTTATATGATAATAGTCTATACATTTATCGGTAGTAATGAAAATCATAATTCAAATATTAGCACTCAATAGCAAACATAAATTTAAATTAACTACATAATGCATCTCAATCGTATTGTAAACATATATTTTCCAGAAAATAAACAATTTATACGACAACTAACACAATAGCTCTTCTTATTATTCAAAACCCTACCATCCGAGTTTGTACTCTCCCCATCCCCTAGCATGATCGTATCTTGTGTTCGCATTTCTCAATTATTTACTAGAGATGGTCGGGTCTCGGGTTTTCAAACCCGAAACCCGACCCGAACCCGAACCCGACGGGTTCGGGTCGGGTTCGGGTTTGAAAATTTTTATTTTTTCGGGTTCGGGTTCGGGTCGGGTTTGAAGGTTAAAAAAATATCGGGTGCGGGTCGGGTTCGGGCTTGAAAAAAGTCGGGTTTAGCCGGGTTTAGGTCGGGTTTGGGGATAATTGTTCACAAAGTAACAACCGGAAAGCTTCCCTATGCATCAGAAACGATGAATTTATCATCTTTTTGAACTCGGGTTCTATTCGGGTTTTTCTTAGAAAACTTTCTCGGGTTTCGGGTCGGGTTCGGGTTTGAACAGCGAAAATTTTTCGGGTTCGGGTCGGGTCCGGGTTTGCTTTTAAATTTTTGTCTCGGGTTCGGGTCGGGTCCGGGTTTGAAGGAATAAAATAAGTCGGGTACGGGTCGGGTTCGGGTTTGAAAAATGTGAAACCCGACCATCTCTATTATTTACGTCGTCAAAATTCTCTTCACTATATAAACGTGTCCGTAATATATCTTGCAACGAATCTATCAGAAACCTGATGTGGAGCTCTAATGGTTTTTGTCAAGTTATCGTAAAACGAATTTATCCGGGAAACTCTTCTAAGAATACGTGGAAGCCTTGTTTTTCTTTCAACTCTTCAAGAAATTTCTTCAATAATCATTCCAGGGTTTGTTTTTTAAAGACGTTCCTCGGAGTACACCGATTTTTTCCAACGAGCCGTCAGCAATATCTCAAGGTATTTGTTTTTTAGAAATTGCTCCTGTTAATTCCTTTGGGATTCATAAACTCCTTTAGGGATGTCTTCTTGACTTCTGTGTCTACTCCCTCTGCTGTTGACTTATGGAAAAAAAAAATTAGGCATACATTTGAGAGCCCACCAAAGAACTTGTCCAGAGATTCTTACAGAAATTTCTCTTTTTTTTCCTTTTGGAATTTTCACAGAATTTACACCAACGGGGTACTTTCCAGCGATTCCTACAGTATTTCCCTTGTTAACACGTATTAGAATTCTTTCCGAAGTGATTGCTGGGACTGCACTCAAAATTTTTCATTATAATTTTATGAATTTGCTCAGAGATTCCTCCAAGAATTATTACAAATATTCCTTTAGCAATAAATTTCTTCTTTCGTGATTTCAGAGATTCCTCCAGAGAAATTTCTCAACCAGGAAATTTTTAAGTAATTCACAAATTTAGGGGAACATGGTCCCATTCGGACCTAGTAACAGTTTTTTGGCCATATCTATGCAGCACGATGTACGGCATGAAAAGTTTTATGTTTTCGTGAATGCGCGATTCAGCGCGCACATTTTTCTCTCAGCGAGTTTTGTGATAGCTCCTACCAGGACATGACTGGACATGTTTGAACCAAGTTCTCTAAAAGGTCCGAATTGGACCAACCCTTTTCTAATTCGGACCCCCCATGTTCTAATTCGGACCACCCTACACTGAAAACATCTCTTCGTATATTATCCAAAATCCATTTCGTAAAACAAGATTTCGTACATATAACGTACATATGAATGAAAACATTGTACGAATTATTTGTACTTGACAGAATTTCGCGATTCAGTGACTTTACGAAATAATCGTAAGATGTACGATATACAATTCGTAGATGCACCCAAAATAATTCGGATGGCGGATTTCCCTCCTAGCGTATTACAGGGTGTCCGCAAATTATCCGTACAAACTTTGAAGACATGTCTCTATACAATCAAGCATAATAAATTCACTATTCTTGCATGGTTTCAACCGTTGGTTTATTATATTCATAAGAAGTAAGTTTGACGCATTTACGAACTCAAATATTTGTAAAACCAAGCCAGTTGTGTAGAGGTGTCTTAAAGAGAGCTGTTTTTCGTGCTTTATGACGAAAGAAAAATGTCCGTAGAACTCACTGGATTTGAACCGTATAATTTTCTATTTCCAGTCTAACTTGAAGCCACTAAACTGTAGGTAACTTCAAATAATAATAGGACATTTGGATTCATCTTTTTTAGATTTTAGGGATAACACATCTCCAGTATAACTAGCGGCCCTCAGGAAAATCGTCTCCGTAAAATTTAAATTTGCTTTTCTCAGTAACAAGAAATCAATTCGAAATTATTTAAAGTTGTATTTTGTGTTAGCATATAGATGTATTATAAAAGGTACATGGACATTGATTTTTCATTGTCTTCAATGCGAGATCATCTTTCGCATATTTTGCTGTTCGGATAATTTGCGGACACCCTGTAGGTGCTAAATCCACCTATTGATGGTAAGATTCGCCTCCTAAGCGTAGACGGGCAAACCCGTCAATTGAAATCGAGCACATTGGACTTGAAAATTCGAGCAATCTAAATGTTTACACCCGACCCACACAATTGCACTACCAATCCGAAGCCGAATGATGGCATCGGAAACGCACACTTAGGCAAATGGTCATGCGGCAAATGGATGGTGGACATGTCAGAGGAATGGAATGAATATTGCAATATAAAACGCTTTATATATTGCTTTTGTCACTTCTCCTCTCAAGTCGTCGATAGGTGCGTAGAAATAGCACTGGTTTATGAATCGGAGGTCCTTGGTTCGATTTCGAGTTAGCGCGAATATTTATTTTGGTTTTATTTTTTGGTTCTTCAGGCAAATTTATGAAATTCAACCCGATTTCTTGTGGCGAATTATCATAATAGATTCCGGTCCCTGTATTTAGATAATCATTTTGCTTGAGTGACTATCGAAATAAGGTACCGTGTGACAAATGGGTAAAGGAAATCGTACAGAGATGGTTCTTTAAAAAAAATAAAAAGAATAAGATCTACTATATTTTTCAGATTGTTTCCTACTAAATCTATGCTATATTTAAATTTAATGTTTGTGCCAAAGTTCAAGGTAAATATTGAAAATTTTGGAAACTAGTGGGACAAGTGAAAATATTGTCGTTTTAAATGACTGAACTGAAACTAAAAAAATAACAGTCAGATCTGTGATTTCAAATGGCCTCATTTTTTAGTGTATGAATACAAAAAAATCACACATAAATAATAAACATTTTGTTCTTTTTAAAACAATTTTCTTGAGTTAAGTTATTTATTTAGCAACAATGTTACTTTTATTAAAAGTATTAACATCATGGAAAATCAAACACCATTCTATTTTACCGATTTTCCACTGCTCATTTTATGTAAAGTTAAGTTAGGCTGATACAAATATTAAATTTCTTCTATGTCCGAGACCACTTGGAAGATACGAGAAGGGGATAAAAATAAATAGGGAACAAACAAATAAAAATGAAAAAAAAAGTTATTTTTTCGATTTTTTTATTTTTAATGATAGTTGTTAAACTGTTTTTAATCGTCCTCTGGATCATTTTTTTACTTGTTTTTTACTTGTAAATTGAAAAAACCTAACTGATGTCAAAAAAATGATGAATCTTTTTTCCTCCCCTTCAAAATTTTCGGATGTTCGAAGGGGGGGGGGGGGGGGTGACATAAAAGAAAATTAATATTTGTATCAGCCATATCTCTTTTCCAAATAATGTATTTATTGCCTTTATCGAGCGGATTTAACCCGGTCAAAAGTGTCAACATTCTTGTACCTACTGAATAAGTCATTATTTGAACTTAGTATCCAAACTCATGCGTCATCCGTTGAAGCCATTCAGAACATTACGATGTACATGTTTTTTTTTATTTCTTTATTAGTATCATTCCAAACATTACATTCATTTCTTCTATCATCCTAATTTGGTAAAACAAATTTAAGATTTTATTAACATTTTGTTAACAACATACTACATCTCCCTGGCTCTTCACCCGAAAGGCTTTGGGGTTTTACATATTTCGACATGTTGAATCCAACAAAAATATTCTGATTGAAAACCCCGTGTAACACCATCGTGACCTTCCCTTGTTAGCTACCCCATATACTCGATTGCCCCAAGGCTCCGCCACAAGAAATTTGCCTTAGACACCAAAATATGAAAAACAAAAAAATAATAACAAAGACTGGATTCGAAACCACAACCTTTGGATCCTCAAACATAAACTTACACCACATGCCTATCATGGTTTCCCATGTATGGGTCTCTACATCACACAACATGGAACCATCTTGTCACGGAGATCAACCTGCAAGAGGAGCAAAATACAACACCCGTTGGACAGCCAAGTGCGAGAAGGGGTGAGATGATATGTTCTATAAATATATTTAAAGTACCAACGCGGTGCTGCGGGAATTTCTTACTTATACCAGAGTCAAAATCTATATGTTTGTATATCTATATTATCAGCAATAACTTATACATTTGCAGTGGAAATAGAATTTCATGCCTTGCGTGTTGGATTGGGTAATATATTAGGGAGAAACAAATAAACACACTTGACTATAACAGTCGGGCGCTTTATAAGCAGAATTTTATCGTTGACGTTTGCTGATTGATTTACTTTTCATTTATTTATATTTTGGTCTCCTATTAGTCGCATGGTTGGGGACGGTATGAGACTCCTCGAAGTAGGAGACCCAGGTTTTGTGGGATTCGATTCATTTGACGATGTAATATTGTAATCAAACATCTAAGTGTGCATACAGAAAACTGGATTACCGTAATTCTTTCGCAATATTAGAAGTGGATCAATTATCACGACATGGATGTTTTATGTATCTTTTAACAATTACTTATCAAAATAGAGGCCGTTGATAAACCATGTGATCATTTAGCGGGGAGGGGGTATCTAGCCAAAAACCACGGTCCACCCATTTGTGTTTCAAAGAAAATTCCACCATCAACTAAACCTGAAAGGTTTCATTAGCAGTCGGATGGTTCAAGTTTAAAAAAAGTTTTAAAATTCAATATTTCATATCTTCTTTACCAACAACGATTAGAAGACGATTAAGATTTCTATGGAAATTACTATGACAAAATTTGAAAAAAATGTTCCCCACATGTTAGTACTGTAATGTTAATACAAAATTATCTCTAAGTGAAAACTAATTCCTCAAACAATAATAAGGAACACTGCAGTAGAAACAAATCTTTTTTGAGCTATTTTTGTTAGGGATTTTTGCAGAAGTTTGTCACACTATAATCTCACATTTCGCTTAATAATAGCAAACCAATTCATAAATATCTCTTCTCCCATTTTTCATATTTCTGTTTCATTCATGAACAAATGAAACACATGATCATTGGGCGAGCGGGGGGTTATTCGTCAAAACCACACAAAAGCACGAGGGGGGAGGAGGTGACTGAAAAGTCAGGAAAAATGTTCACGTGGTTTATGGACGACCCCTAAGAAAGATATGGGGATTTGAATTTCAAACTTTTTTTTAAATTTTAAACCGCTCTTATTAGCAGTCATTTACATTTACCGTTATATTTTTTTTTTGTAAAGTAGATGCAATAGTACCTAACTGGAATTTACAGAAATTACAATAAGGTTTAATTATCGCACTCAACATTTTACACCAAAGCCAGATTTTCTATATTTTTGGAATTGATATGCATAAATAATAATTCTCAAAAAACTTATGTGCACAACATAATCGCAAAATAATGGTGAACGCGTCACGAAATGATTTCTTATACCCTTAAGTGGATTTTTTGGTGTTGGTGTTCGTTCAGAGGTTTGCCAAGCCGCATAACTAAATAAAACTCGTGAAGATCTTTTCCGAACAATATTTTTTCTACATCCCAGAAAATAGGGTGTCTTTGAGCTTGTTGTGATATACATATTTGAAAATAGTAAATAGGCAAAGAATGTTCGCAGTTAATAATAAAGGGAACGCTCATAGAACATTCCGCCGTGGATCAAGCTCTGTCCCAGTTGGAACGAAACACTTGAAGAAAATTTCTTAGTAAAAGAAGGAAAAAATATGAATTTTGAAAGTGTACATCAAAAACATTATCGAAAGAATGGAAAATTGATTAAAATAATGTTTTTTCAACATATCTCGAATAGATATCATGTGTTTGTTATAAAATTATTTATATAGAAATATTAGCAGGTTCTAAAGTAATGATCATTCTAAATGCGTTGCTTGCAAGAATTGATAAATCAGTAATTTATAAAAATGTTTATGTATTAGCTTTACTAAATTTTATCTAAGTGTAAAAGTCACGTAGGAAATTGATTGAAGTGAAATTATGAAATCTAATTAAGGAAGATTGGATTGAACAAATGTGTAGTGAAAATAAATCACTGTGTTCAGCAGAGTGTGCTACTACAGCCTTGACAATCGAAAAAGTGTCACGCTGTCGGTCGGAAGGTGAAAAATTTGATGCAATTGATTTTGCTCAACACGTGTGTTTCCAAGGAAACTGACTGTGATGACTTGTCGGCTTACTAGGAGAATTTAATATTTTGTTTAAAAGCTATGGCATGCTATGATACTTACATGGTATATGAAACCTTGTGAAGACAAAACTTCTAAGAAGAAAGAGTGTGGTATGATCAGTTTACATATTTGATGTGAACAGAAAATGTTCATTTTTTTCTAATGCGTTGCATTATTTAGTCTACCGTTAACAGGTAATAAAGTTTTTGTTTATGAAAACTTAGAGTTTGTATGTGTTTGATCGAAGACACATTCAGGTAAGATAAAAAAATATTCATGTGTCATTCATGTTGCCCCCAAATTTAGTTTCTACTGCATAAGAATTGATGCAGAGTTGCAGTTTTGGTGAGAAATTTCAAAATACCTTTTTTTTTTGTTCAATGTGATGATTTTGTGGGTTTTTATACACATTTATCTGAATTCACAGCATAATAGGAGAGGGGTCAGATTTAAATTTCTTTTCGTTTCAGAGAGCGAGTAATGGCGCTTAAGCCAAGGCTCTAGAGCCAGGACATACAGGGGAAATACCTGTGTCCCATCCCAGGAAAAGGAACACAGCGATGAAGTGTGCATTAACTTTCTTAGCTACGCCACTTCCAACGATTTTACTTTTCCCTCTTAATGAAACGGTCGGTACGGTTGTCCCCATTTCTTCACTTATAAAATTGAAAAATGTTCGTTCACCATGTTATTCATTCGTGAATAATCTGATGGTCGTAAATCTTTCAATTATCTTAAAACCCAGGTCTGCACAGTGGGCCTGGCCATTTTAATGTTTGTGTCATATTGTATACGATATGCTGCAAATATGAATGTCGACAAGAAAATACTGGAATCATTTCCAGTATTTCCAGGATGCTTTTCAATATTGGTTGTGCAATCGCTTAGATAGATAGATAGATATATAGATAGATAGATAGCTTTACAAAATTTTATCTTATGATCTTATATGAAGAACAACCTATTTTTAAAAGAAGGCAAAATTTATTATTAAAACATTAGGTTATTGGACGTCAAAAATTATTGTGACATAATAAAACGAAAGAACATCAAAACAAAAAAATGCGTTCAGAATCATCGGAGTAACTGCAGTAATCGATTTCTCTTTTCGCTGATAACTTGAGCAGATCAATGTTATCGATTGTTGCTTTTATATTAGTTGGAAACAAAAAACAATATCTAAAAACAATATAGCTCGAAAGAACAGCCTATGCATAAAAGAAGGCGAAATTCATTTTAATTTTAAATCTTCAGTTTTTACATTTATGATTACATTTTATTTCGAAATGTTTGAAGGAAGGGTAAATTTGTGCTAAATATTTTATTTATTGATAATATATACCAATAACGAAACTCAATAAGGTTTGGTCATAAATTTCATAAGACGATAAATAGTAATTTTGGACACCCACCCACCCCCTCGTAACGCTTTTTGTATGAATATTATAAAATTTTTGTATGACCTGTAACAACTTACTGACCCCCACCCACTCCCTCAAGCGTTGTGTGAAATTAGCGAATGAGCCCAAAGAAGAATAAATATTTGAGAGAAAGGATTTCTGGATAAGTAATGAAATAGTTTTGGCAATAAGTTTCCCAATATGTTTTAGTTTATTCAAGAGCATATCATTGTTGCATTAAGAGCCTTTTTTAAATCAACAGATGTCGTCAGAGGGATTCAATAAAAACGTAAAAACGAATATCATCTTGAGACGTCCTTGGTTTCAGACTCATTATGCCAAACGACTTTATGTCAAATGATTATTATGCCAAATGACCTACCACCAGATCAACTCTATATTTACTTATAATAATAATGCTCAACATATTGTCGATTTAAAGTCATGCTTTAGAGCATTCATGATGTCAAAACTATGTATCATTGCTTGACAGTTATCGAATGAGTGCAATAAAACTTATTTTAATCTGTATTTTATTATGCATATAAAAATAAACACACATTGTTTGAAAATGTATTGGAAAATATGAAGTTGGTGCAGTCCCATATTGAAAAATAAAGGCATACCAGTCTCCATATGAACTTTTAATTTAAATTTCAGCTGCAAAACGTGAATTGTGTTCAAGTTTATTATTTTTTGCTGATCATTAGAAGCAAAATTAGTTAGCTATGCGGTTGTGTTAAATATGTCTGGAAGAAATGTGAGGGGTCGTCCATAAATGACGTAGCTATTTAGGGGGGAGAGGGCTCTTTACGGGGCCCATATAGCCGTTGCGGTAAACGCGCAGCTATTCAGCAAGACCAAGCTGAGGGTCGTGGGTTCGAATCCCACCGGTCGAGGAACTTTTCGGGTTGGAAATTTTCTCGACTTCCCAGAGCATAGAGTATCTTCGTTCCTGCCACACGATATACGCAAGCAAAAATGGTCATTGGCACAGTAAGCTCTCAGTTAATAACTGTGGAAGTGCTCATAAGAACACTGAGATGCAAGCTGAGATGCAGGCTCTGTCCTCTGTTTTGTTTGACTTATAAACTTGGTTTATAAAATGATGATTCAGCTTCAAAACATTCATCAATTTTAGATTTTCTTGATAAATGCAATCAAACAGATTTTTCAAAGCTTTAAATGGTTATGTAAATATTATATTATATTCGAGTCTTAATTGATAAATTTATAAATAAACAAAATCAAAGTTGAATAAATAAATTAAAAATCAATGCTTTAACTACTTGGAGTACATTGTTTTCTCATTTGTTG
The DNA here is from genome assembly GCF_002204515.2 of Aedes aegypti. Lineage (NCBI taxonomy): Eukaryota > Metazoa > Arthropoda > Insecta > Diptera > Culicidae > Aedes > Aedes aegypti. Next base: position 28,466 of record NW_018735402.1, read on the forward strand.
ACAAGTCATAAAGTCAGCCGTTTTCAAGACAATAAAATATGCTCTTTTCGGCAAATATTACATGAAACAAGATATTTATACCGTGTATTATGCATTCAATGTTGCAGGAGATCTCACTTAATCAACTCATCGATTTGTTTTGATGTATCAATGCTCTTGATGGAATAGCCTGAATATTAATGAGGACAACAGATTCGAGTGATATCGAAATTTCCCTATCATTCAATTTTATTGATAACTTGGTAATTTGATATTTTTTTATTATTTAACTGTTTCATTATAGGTTGTGTAGGTTTATTTTATTATGAAGAAAGATAATGAAGTTCAGCTCAAATATTAATAGAGATAAATAATTTGTATAATAATCGCTAAAATTTTCTAAACATTCCAAATATATCAAGTGTAATCTTTTCTATATCTGGTCACTGAATATAGATTTGAATGGATTTGAATTTGGATAATAATTCATTTCGAATTAATATATTTTATTGTTCATTTTCATTGAAATCTATTTCCTAACAAAGAATAATTAAAAAAAAAACAATCCTCTAATAACGAAATTTCTGTTCTAACTAAAAATAAACTAGAAATATATTGTACCCTAACTCAACAATAATGGTAACAACAGCAAAAGTAATACAATTTAGCCTATATGAAACTAGATACCAAAATTATGTAACAGCAAACTGTGTTTATTTGAAACTGTTTTCCAAATAACTTTCGAGCGCTACTGTATATCATACTGTTAGATTAGATTATCCTTACGTTTTAGTCAGTAATTAATATCAAATTTTGTATTGAACTTCTGAATTCTAATTTTTTGTTTCAACCCAATCACTGAGGAAAATTAATAAAAAATATAATGGGGAGCCTTCCTTAGCCGAGTGGTTAGAGTCCACGGCTACAAAGCAAAGCCATGCTGAAGGTGTCTGGGTTCAATTCCCGGTCGGTCCAGGATCTTTTCGTAAAGGAAATTTTCTGGACTTCCCTGGGCATAGAGTATCATCGTACCTGCCACACGATATACGAATGTGAAAATGGCAACTTTGGCATAGAAAGCTTTCAGTTAATAACTGTGGAAGTGCTCATAAGAACACTAAGCTGAGAAGCAGGCTCTGTCCCAGTGAGGACGTCAATGCCAAGAAGAAGAAGAAGAAGGGGGGGGGGGTGCTTGATATGCTACGTATTTTCCAAGGGGAAGTATCAGCATTTGTGACGAAACGGTACGAGAGGGGAGGGGGGGTGTAAAAAATCAGTGAAAAATGCTACGTTATTTATGGACGGCCCCTAATAGAAAATTATAAACATTTGTATGGAAGAAAAACTTCAAAGTTTGAGCGCTATTTTCTCAGTGCCTACTTTTTTCAATATGGGCCTTTATGGGCAGCATAAGTTGTTCTTAGAAAAACTTTCTTATCGAAAATGTCTCCATCATGAAATTTTGTCCTGAACAACTAATTCCTATCACAATTCATAGATAGTCAAAATTAAAAATGATAAAAAAAGATTATTGCGTTATGTAAAAATAAATTTTGTTTTCATATTTTTCATGATAAAAAAACAGTATATATGTTTTCTTGACTTCTCCAAACGGTTTACTACAATCTCCCCACTGAACGTTCTGTTCTTAAATCAACATATCGGTGCCATAATTCTTAAAATAAATTGCTTGCAAAAACTAATAGCCAATTTGCAGAAGTTGTTCTTGAGTCAAAATGATCGATTCATCTATAGAAAATTCTTTTACTATTATACTAAAACCATGGTTAAAATTTAATCCCATATATGGGGCACGGTTTCTTATAATCGGCTCATTCTGGGTAGCATTCATCAGCATTGGATCGATATTTTTTTTATCAATGTGAAAGTAGAACCGTGATCTTGTTTTCTTTGAATAGCACCAGCAAAAGATTCCACAGAGTTTTCATGTTTTAAAGACTATTCATTTTATAAAGAGGACACCTTGTTTATGCTATATTTTTTTTATCATGTAAATAAAATCTCAGAGTATTCTGTCTGTCAGTAACGCTTTGAAAGGTTTCATTGAGCAGCATACACCAGCAATTTAAGAGCACAACAACAGTCAAATTAAGAGCACTGCAAAAGTCCATTTGAATGTAACAACATTACAATAGGGTCCTAAAGTCCTGTCCTAATTTGAGTGCCAAACACTTACGTTCAGGCCAAAAACACATGTTTACTCAATATTTTAATGTTTTTTATTTGTTTAAGTACAAAAAACATTTTTTTATGTTTTTATAGATTTTGTCACACTCCTTGATTTGAACTCAAATTTTGGGTGTATTTTGTTTTCCGTGTCCCTTCCGAAATGTCAGATAGGAACAACCCCAGTGTTAAAACTAAAACCCCTGTGATATTTTTGTCGACTAAGCGAACGTCAAACATGATCTCAAGTGTCAAGGTTCATTTATGGATCCAATTTTGAAATTAAAGTTTTAATATGATATATCCGTTATTTGAGCGAGAAAAATTGCTAAAGTAGTTGCAGTAATATGATCTTTCGTGTTATTAAATGAAAACAAGATTTCATTAACCATTTTAGGACCCTATTGCAAATTGTGGAGCACTATAACAGCTATTGCACAGGGTGTTTAAGAGTTTTCCGGAGCTTTGTCCTTCCTAATTCGTATAAAAGTCACTATCTTTTTATCATTGTAGTTTTCCGGTTTTATGAACTTGGACGGTAATCAAAATGTAAACAAACCCACTTTATGCTGTTCGACCGCACGTAAATTCCGATGCAAGTTGAAAATGTGATTCATTACGGGTTTCGTCATTTCAATATAAGGTTCAAAAACAAATAAGATATATGCAAAGGAAAGATAAACATGATTGTGGGCCGAATATGCTAGTTTTTTTTTTATTTACACAACCTTCTTGAGTCGATGTTCCATGGTTCGATATCGACTTATGAAGGCAAAATAAAAATATTTTTTTATGGTAACTATAATGGTCCCCTAAAAGAGCTTTCCAAAGCATTCCTGTTCGATGACTCGATATATTCATTAGTCGATAGTCCCCTAATTACAATTCGATTCGTTTTAAATCGTTGAAGATCGCCATCGCAGCACAAAGATCTATACAGAAATTGTAGCCCTGCACACCAAAAAAATCTTAGATTTACACGTAACGTAATATTAGCCTCAATCATGCAAAGCCATTTCTCATGTATTATTCAATGATAAAACCTATAAACACATCTATTATATACAACATTGTTACCAAAATCCTTAATATTGAACGCAAAACGTCTTCTCTCGAAGAATGTTGCATGCAAAACGGCACGGTTTACATGATTTTCACGCTGAAAATTCAATCATAAATAATGCACATCAAATGACAAGCCGTCGATCCATCCATGTCAATGTCATATATAACAGGTCCGGCTCTTAGTATGTGTTTGCTTGTATTTGTCATGAAAAAGATGTAAACAAAACGATCAGCTGATGGTGACGACAAGGCTGCGAAAAATTTTGTTCGCAGCTTTCTCAACGTGACGTCATCTTCGGCTACTTCGTGAACTTTCGGCTCGCCGAAGTTGGCCTTGCACAACTACCACTTCAAAACTGATGTTATCACATATACTAATTTGATGTTCGCCCACACCTCTAAATACCCCACATCGCATCCATGTGCATTATTTTTGACAGAATATTCATCGTAGAATCATGTAAACCAAGAATTCTTGTTTGCAATTTCACTTTCAAGATGCAAGAAAGCGTACAACATTGGCGAATGTTGGATGGAAGATCATGAAATGTTTCAGTTTCACTCAAGTTTGCAAGCATCATCGAATGCAATGAGACAGTTTACATTAATTATCGTTGAATGTTCAGTTGCAGCTCGTTTTACATGATTATCATAAAGAATTACGTGCCATGTAAATTTGAGAATTTTTTGCTGTGTGGTTAATCGGGATTCAATGGAATATTCTAGAATTTTCAGTCAGATTCTTCTCTCTAATATATAGAAGCTTCTGGAACTTTTGAAATATTTCACAACAGCGTTTAAGGCTGTAATTATTTCAGATCAGAATAACGGCACTATAACAATGGAGTATGGTTAGAGCATAAATTTGGGCGATTTTGCGTTCATAAATATCATGCGTGTCTCAGCTTATTATTCATACACCAATGACATATTTATCAACAGAGAAATTTCTCTGTCCATGTTATCATTTTGCAATTGAACATAAACATTATTAATCTTTGAAAGAGGTTTTTGCTTGAAAATTCTTATGGAACGTGACTAGCCACGCTGGGTTAGCTAGTTTATCAATGAAATCAAAATCGGTTTTCTGTGCATCGTAATACTATTATTTTCCTCTTATATGGAAATCTTACAAAGAAGAACAAAGAAGTTTCGACAAAAACTTCCTAGAAAAGATGTTCTTCAAACTTAAACAATATTTTTCACATACCAAAAAACCGAATTTTTATGAATGAATTGTGTTTTGGTATACTTAACTATTATACTTGGCTAAAGACCTACCAATCTTTGACCATTCTAAACATTGTTCCTTATTCGTGTGAATTATAATTATTTTGATGGCTTTTTTGTTATAACACCATCGTGCAATAATATAATAGTCGAACGATACTGTATACAGAAAACCGATTACGATTTTATTGATATATTATAAAGATATAGCATGCACAAGGTGTCCACTTTATAAAATGAACAGTCCTTAAGTAAGTTGTACAATAGAGAATGTGGCTACTCTGGTAGGTGATAAATTATTATTAATATACATTAAACTTGTTCAACATACGATGATTAACGCTTTAAAGGAGACTTGACTGTATATCTTTATTTTGCTGGGGATAACACATGTTCACATGTTTATCAATAGCATGAGCAATCATGCATATGAAACGTAAAACCACATCGACTTTGGTTACACATCATTTCAGGAGTAAGTTTGGAGCAGTAGATACGTAGTGTGTTAGTCAATCCGATGATTATGGTTCGAATCTGGTTTACACCCTTTCGGTTTTTTGCGTATTTCCATACTTCCAATACATGCACTTAAAAGGCATATGTGTGGAAGTTTTAATTTTTAATACATGTGTTGGTGATCTAAGCACATGAAAAATAAATACACATGCGACATCAACCAGGATCGATCCATGGTCATGAGCGTGAGAACCAAATACTATACCACAGCACTAAACCCGCTTGTTGGTATGCGTGGTGCAAAAAGCATATCAAGTTGTACTTCCCCATTTGTACCGTAAAAACTGCTCGACTCAATGACCGGATTATCTGCCTATCAATAGACGCTCAAAAACGTCATGTCGCTCAGAAGAACACTTTTCCGCCATCAATAGACGCAGAAAACGCCTATAATGACGGTTTCAACTTTTGGGTGTAGTAACAAAATACAACTCATATTTGTTTGGTATCAAAGCATATTGAACTTTTTCTGTAAGCGCAAGCATAAAAAATTAACTCAATGTGTGCGAACTTTCAAATTAATTCGAGTCAGAACAAGCTCAAATACACTATGAACTTTATTAAAAATATATCAAAAACTTGTTCAAAATTGGATACAGTCAACTCTTCCTGACTCGATTTTGCACGGACTAGTGTATGGGAGCTATCGAGATAAAGTACACATATTTTCAAATTTTTTGAGCTTTTTTATTTTAACAAAATACATTCGAAAAAGTCATTTTAACGTTGAATATTGTAAAAATTTCTTCACATTGAAACTTTGCTATGAAATATCGGGTTGAAAAGGTGAACTTGTATGGGAAACTGAAACAGACAACAAGTGGACTCGAGGCCTCGGAAAATGAAGTTGGAGAAGTATCGACTTACATATATTTATGGATTAAGGTACACTATATTGAAGGGACTGTACATTCTATCGAGTCAAGGAACAAAAACACAGAATATCGAGTAGGGGTAAGTTGATTGTATTGTTTTCAGTACTCGTAAAAGTTTTTGTAACGTATTTTTAACTATTTTGGATACAGCTTGGTTGTGGTATTGATGGAGATGCTTTTTTTGATTCCTCTATTTTTTGTGCTCGTTGAAAATCAAGAGGTCCGTATTGAACCATGTCAAAAGGTCCAGATTGGACCAGCACCCATTTAGTGCATAGATATATAAAAACCATATGGTCAGATGAAAGCCTCGGCTGGCGAGATTCGATTGTAAAATAAACCAGAGAGATTGGAGAATAATTGTCGTTTACAGAAGCTTGGAAATAACGCCAACCGACAGTACACCTGAGCACTTCAAAACAATAAATTAATATCCCGACTAAGGGTACATAACAAAATTATATCAGCATATGTTATTATGTTATAAGTTTTTTTCGAACATAGGTTGTTACAAACTTGATGCAGGATATTGTTAAAATATCTAAAATTATAACAAAAAGTGTATGAATAGTAACATAAACACAACAAAATGTGTTTTAATTCTATCAAAAACATATCAAACCAAGTTATAATGTTTGATACAAAGTATCAAAATGATAATACTGTTCGATATATGATAATATTGTATATTATTGAAATGCAAAACTATCTATTTATTTTGTTATAAAGTTGTTAAAAATGAACAAAAAAATATTTTATAGGGAAATAAAACACATTATGTTATATTTCTGTTTTAGTATGTTCGATGGATAACGGAACCTAACAAAATTATATCATAATATGATATGCATATCATATTCTGATAAAATTTTATTAAATTTTTGTTTCAAGCCTCTAGTTGGGATAAAAATCAAACGAAATAACTGAAAGGCGTCAATTTTATTGTGTTAGTTCCAAGCCAAACGGTAAGCACGGTGTGTTTCGTAGAACAAGTTTATTACAAAAAAATAGGTAAGTCTGAAACTTCTCCACAATAAAGTCTAGGTTTCTCGCGTTCATTTGCTGCTAAAACCAAAATAATCGGTCGGGGGGTCCAGAGTTTTTTTTTTTTTTGATTTTGAGAGACTTGCACATATGTTTGAATTTACCTATCTATGCGTTTATGTAAATTAGGGTGGTTCAAAATAAAAAAAAAATGTTTGAGAATTCAATCTCACATATGTTCCTTACTATCCATACTATAAAAATAGTGTTCTGTGAAATTTGCAGCTTTCTAGGTGGTGATTTAAGGTGGCCCAAAGACAATGTAGGTTTATATGGAAATTACTATGAAGAAATTTTGAGGTATGTTCCAAACACGCTTGTACTGTAATGTAAGTACAAACTTATTATCACATTGTAAAAGCTTATTCTTCAAACCATTATAAAGAAATTTGCTGAAGAGAGAAATTCAATTCGACAGATAGCAGAAGAGATATTCATGAGTTTGTTTGCTATTATTGAGCTTAACCCCTCTACCGGCAGCTTCATTTTTTCAGTACTAAAATATATTTAAATCGCGATAACTTTTTTGTTTCTCTATATTTTTCCACCATTTTTTTACAACTTCTCAAAAAACTCTTCTACTTTTGGAATCTATGTCGGTATTGACCATTGGTCAACTAGTTTTAAAAATATTTCGGTGTTCCTTGGGGGACCGACACTTCCCATATAAAATTTCAATATGATGTTTTAAGAAGTTTTCAAGATCTCGTTACGGCTAGAGTGGTACCAAAAACATAGAAGCTCATTGCTCAAAAACAGTTACACCAATTTGTTTAATTTCTTCACAATAGACTTTCATCAAAGTTAAGTTTTGAAAAGCGAATAACCGAATATGAGAAAATTTCTGTAGCCAGAGATAATACGAGAGTTATGGCTATGCGTCGGTCCCCCAAGGAATTTCGGAATATCTCCGAATATAGATGACCAATGCTCAAAACCGATACAGATTCTGAAAATGAGAGAGATTTTTGAGAAGTTGTGGAAATTTTTTTTCAAAAATATTGAGAAACAAAAAAGTTATCGCGATTTGAAGATTTTGAAAAAATGAAGCTGCCGGTAGAGGGGTTAATATGGGGTTATAGTACTGCAAAGAAGTACAAAAATCCCAAACCCATTTCAGCCTCATGATGTAAGTTTCTGATCTTTTCATAAGCATTGTGCCGTTAAGAAAATAACATAAAAAATATAAGATTTGAAACTTCTCAAATACCATCCATATTAGCGTATTTTTCAACTAAAATGACGTTTGAGACAGTTTTGCATTTATGCGTATATCATATGTCATATATGCTTATTACAGCTCTTTGAGCAAGAACAACTTTACCTTCCAAGCCAAGGTGTTCAAATGGTTTGATCTTGCAGTTTGTCCCGTATCTATGTTCAATGCAATGTGTGTCGGTACAAAAACACATATCCATGAATACTTCACACAAAACAAAAAAAAATGTTCTGGACCCCCCGACCGATTATTTTGATTTTAGTCGCAAATAAAAGAGCAAAGTCTAATTGTTTTTAGTTCGAAATTTCAGACTTACCTATTTTTTTGTAATAAAGTTACTCCACAAAGACACCGTGTAAGCAGATAAACGGTACACACAATCTTTACAGTTCTATTTTGTTACGGTTCGATTTGAGCACCATGTAGATTTTTGGCATGTAGCCAAAATCGAACAGGCTCTGTATATCTGGCGGTAAAAAATCTGACTTTTGCCATTCTTTTATCGTGATAAATTCCTTATTTTTTAAAATAGACTACCGACTACACTAATACTTACATTGCCCATAATCGCATTACAGTCCCATGTTGATTTTTGATTGATTTGCGTTTTTTATATAAATCAACTCAACAACGTCAGAAGCTCGATAAAAACTGCTAAAAAAGTAGCATTTGTTCTTATCTTGTACAAAAACAAACCCCACTTGTGTTGTCTCATCTTGAAAATATTCGCATAACAGTCACATCAAAGTAAGTATAAAGGCTCAGAATGGGTACCACTTCTAGTACTACATTCGGTTTCTCAGTACTACTAGTTATTCACTTATGTGTAGCGAAGTAAAGGGAAATCAATTATACAGTGACAACTCCATGAGTCGATGTTCTATGTCTTAAATCGACCATACCGTCGTTGGGGGTGACAATGGGTCAAAAAGGCATATGTACGATTTGTTTATTGAATAACTATCGCAGTTTAGCTCCAATAAACTTCAAATTTGGTGTGTATGTGCTTTAATAGTACATTAACAACTGTCCAAAAAATTATTGAAAAATATTTATTCACAGCGGCACTACAAGTGAATGAATAATGACCCAATCTCACCCCATAGAGGGGGTGACATTGGGTCACTATTATTGAAATAACTTGTTTTTGAGAATATGATTGCAAAACCATTCACAGCTGAAAAATATTGATGAAATACGATGCAAACAAGACGAAAAGGTATTTTAGATATTTCACAAGTATGATAAACCCACTTAAAAGAACGATTATACCAAAAATTGAAAAGCTATGAGAAAATATATGAGATCCAACATTTATCGTCAAGTTTACATAAATTTTCTTGTTTGTTTCCCTCAAATTATCTTGAAAGTCTCATCCCCATTGCCATAAAGCCTATTCAGTTTTCCCAGAGGTGTACTGAAACAGTGATTATTTTAAACCCTCGCAAATAGTTATATTTCGGTACGACATTCCTCGATCAATATATTTCAGGCAGATTTTGACTTCATAGTACCGGTATTTCAGCGATCCAACTCATTCGTACTTTCGTGAGATGTTTCTGTATATGAAAACACTAATAAATAATTAAATTTATTAAAAAAAAACAATTGATAAAATTTTACTATGTTGCTGCGCACGAAACACAGTTGCTGGTTTGAGAAGTTGTCAAAATCGTTGCATTGTTTATTCGATGCACGGAATCCTCAAGTAGACTTGTTTATGTTTCAGAGATGCTGTATTTAGAAAGAATAAACACATCTAAATGAGGAATGAGAACACCAGGCACCGTAAAATGTTAAAAAAGTGGTCTTGCAATTTAATTTACTATCGTTCTTGCCTTGACCCAATCTCACCCCCATTTTCAATGTTTAGACACCGTACCGAAAAAAATAAAATTTTTGTGGAAAAATCAATTAGATTCCGGAAAATACTTGTGAAGTGTAATGAAAAGTCTTTCAACCTTCTACTAATACAACGATAGAGGTTAAAGTACATGCGTTATACTTTGCACAGGAGAAATTTAATGCTGTAAATTTTATCTAGTTTCAACATACAAGTTTATTGATACAGTAAACAAAAATTACTTATTCTAAAAGTGTATATTGTGATGAATTATGTGTAATAATATGTTCCCACAACATAATTAAATAATATATTT
>NW_018735403.1:0-31194 GCF_002204515.2 Aedes aegypti
TTTCGATCACCTCACGCTCGTCCGTCAAAATGTTCCCATCCTTATTCCTACACATCTCGGCTCGCGGCACGAAGCCGTTGCGGGATGCGTTGAGCTTCTGATAGAACTTACGCGTTTCTTGAGACCGGCACAGCTGTTCCATTTCCTCGCACTCCGTCTCCTCCAGACGGCGTTTTTTCTCTCGAAAGAGGCGGGTCTGCTGTTACCGTTTCCGTCTATAACGCTCAACGTTCTGCCGGGTCCCTTGCTGCAGCATGACCGCCTGCGCTGCATTCTTCTCCTCCAGAATCTGCCTACATTCCTCGTCGAACCAATCGTTCCGTCTGCTTCGTCACACGTACCCGACGTTGCTCTCAGCTGCATTGTTGATGGCTGCCTTCACTGTTCTCCAGCAGTCCTCAAGAGGGGCTCCAGCAGCCTCGAGGTTGCTGCGCGTACGAAGTTGCGACATCCGGTTGATTAAGCCACTCTAGGTCATACCGGGGCCGCCGTCGGTACCGTACGTTGTTAGCGACGGAGAGTTTTGGGCGCAGTTCAACCATCACCTGATAGTGGTTAGAGGCGCCACGATAGGTCCTGAGGTCGACAATGTCGGAGAAGTGCCGTGCATCAATCAGAACGTGGTCCGCGAAATCAATTAGTTGCAAGCCGTTTTCGTTCGTCAACCAGTGAACGCTGAACTTTCCAAAAGTCGGTCTGAATTCCTCCTCCTGGCCAACCTGAGCGTTTAAATCTCCTATGATGATTTTGACGTCGTGGCTTGGGCTGCTGTCGTACTCGCGTTCGAGCTGCGCGTAAAAAGCGTCTTTGTCATCGTCAATGCTTCCGGAGTGGGGGCTGTGCACGTTTATTATACCGAAGTTGATGAACCGGCCTTTGAGTCTCAACTTGCACATTCTCTCATTGATCGGCCACCACCCGATCTCGCGCATCTGCATATCACCCATCACTATAAAAGCTGTTCCCAGATCATGTGTGTTGCCGCAGCTCTGGTAGATGGTATGGTTACCTCGAAACGTTCGCATCATTGATTCCTCCCAACACACTTCCTGCAGCGCTACGATGCCGAATCCACGGTCCTTCAGCACGTCGGAGAGTATGCGTGTGCTCCCGATGAAGTTGAGAGATTTACAGTTCCACGAACCGAGCTTCCAATCGCTAGTCCCTTTACGTTGCTGTGGTCTTCGCCGATTGTCCTGGTTCGTATTCTCTCGTTGATCATTCGTTGCTTGATTTTTTAAGGCTGGCTTGCAAGGCCTGACACCAACCCCCTAGATTTCCGGAGGACCATTCCCCCTAAATGTTCGGAGGACCATAGTGCGCAGTTTAGCTAAGAGTCCTTCTCTGGCACTCGGACGATGATTAGCCGCCCCTGTCATGGGTAACAGACGCTGATGTGAGCCGCTCCTAACATGGAATACAGACTCCCAAGGTTTGCAGAAGCAAGAGCAAAAGCAAACCCCCCCCCCCCTTCCCTGTCAGCATACGACGTTCCCACCGGGGGTTGGTTACCCGATCTTCCCCAAGGTTACTCGTACCCGGCCAGTACCACGAGGAGGTATTTTAAATTTTAAATTTTAAAAAAGTTTGAAAATTCAATCTCCCATATGCTTCTTACAATCCTTACAATTAAAATAGTGTTCTGTGAAATTTCCAGCTTTCTAGGTGGTGATTTAAAGGTGGCCCAAAGACAATGCATGTTTATATGGAAATTACTATGGAGAAAATTTTGAGAAATGTTCCAAACACGCTAGTGCTGTAATGTAAGTAGAAACTTATCATCCCATATTGAAAACTCATTCATCAAACCTTTATGAAGGGTGTTGCTATTCCCTTTTGAAGGATGAAGGATGAAATTATTCCCTTTTGAGCTATTTTTGTTTGGATTTTTGTACATGTTTGTAGGGCTATAATCCCATAACAAGCTAAAGTAATAGCAAACAACTCATGAATATATCTTTGCTATCCGTCGGATTGAATTTCTCTCTTCAGCAAATTTCTTTATTGTGGTTGGAAGAATGAGTTTTCATTATGGGATAATAATTTTTTACTTAGCATTACAGTACTAGCGTGTTTGGAAACATTTTTCAAAATTTCTCCATAGTAATTTCCATATAAACCTGCATTGTCTTGGGCCACCTTTAAATCACCACTAGAAAGCTGAAAATTTCACAGAACACTATTCTTATGGTAAAGATGATAAGGAACATATGGGAGATTGGATTCTCAAACATTTTTAAATTTTGAAACCGCCCGGAATGTAGAACTGCTTCGATTCGACTCAAGGAATCATACTTAAAACAATTTCCTTCGTAACTAAGATGATCAATTTAAACAGCTTTCCAAAGAACTTCTGTTTCCATTGCTCGATATTCGAACGAGTTACTTCACTGTAATTCTGTTTTGCTCTTCTAATCGGTGGGCCATTAAAACAAATAAATTGTCGAATAAATGTTATTTTATACATCACAGTGTAGCAATCAACAATAAATTTGAGTTAGTTCTCAGGGACCACATATTGAGAGTTTCAGCCTCCTATATCTGAACGCGTCAAATTGATGAAATTTTCAGCATTAATCTATTGGGTCAAAATATTTGAGCAAAAGAATGCAACAAAGTCTACCACGCATTTTAAGAATTTATAAAGTGTTTCAGGAAACACCGTGCTTTCTAGGTGATGTCGCACTCGGCTTACCAGCAAAGTGGTCTATCTTTAACGCATTCACCGCCAATCTGACGTTTGCTTCTTTTCCAAATGTTCGTCGAACAATGTCCAATATCATCCGCAAAGCAAACCATCGTCTGGCTCTGCTGAAATCCGTACCAACACTCTTAGAAAATTTCATATAAATTACAATCCACTTAGCATCATGCCTGCCCAACCTTTTTTAAACCGCGGGCCAAATCGCAAGAATAAGTTTGTGTCGCGGGCCACATTTTTAAACGCAAAAATATTCCTATACCGAATCTGACGAAAGTTAGTAAATGAAGTCATAAACCTGACGAAATTTAGTGAATGAAGTAAATTTCATTTGAAGAATCTATTAAAAAATAATTGCTGCTGGACACTGTGAGAGTCCCTTTCAAAATTATATAATTAATCTAGTCCAGAATATTTCTGAAGAATCTACTTAAGAAATTTTGGATCCTGTGAGAATAATATCTAGGATTGTTTTAAGAATCCTACTCCAAATTCTGTCAGAATCCGACCTAATATTATTAGCATAAGCAGAAGTGTGCTAAAATTCCGATCAAGCTTTTCCGAAATTTTTGATCAAAATGTCCAAAATATTACAACTTTCGCTGCCTTGGTTTCCTTCAGAATCTTACTCAATAATCATTTTGAAATGCTATCTGTAAATATTTCGTAGAATGCCTAAAATTAATTCAAATAACCTGCGCATAATCTTTATTATTAAATTCGTTTAGTTTTCTGGCAAAATGTTACATAACGTTATGTGCAATCTAGCCCAGGATTTTACAAACCTATGTATTAAATTCGTTGAAAATTCTGGTTATGGGAATCCTGGTTAACATTCTGTGAGAATCTTGTCAATGTTATCCGTGAAAGTCGGTGTCCAGAATTCTTTAAAATCCTGTTCAAGATTTAAAAAAAAATCCTGCCTTTCTTATAATCCCGTCAAGGTTCAAAGTTCAAGGACAAATGAATGAATGTCGAAGAAGCCATGGTAGAAACATTGTTGAACACTCATAATTTTAGATTTAGAATTTGGAATAATTTAGTATCTAAAAAAGACAATTTACACCGTCTTCAGCCATAGGCTGCACAGACTGACCATAACTTACATTAGAAACAGACATACGAACACCAGTGGACCAATGAGAATTTCTCGTTTGACGAAAGTTTTCTCGACTGGGGCGGGAATCGAACCCACACTCTGTAGCACAATACGCCTAAACGACTGACGCCGCTAACCGACGGCTACGAAGCCCGCAACTAAGAAGGTTTATAAACAAAATAAATATTACTATACCAAAAATTTTAGGTTGAAACTAAATCAAAAATTAATTAGGTTTAGTATGTTCTAATTTCAGGTTGGTAGAAAATTCAACGGGCCTTCCGCGGGCCGCACAAAATGAAGGTCGTGGGCCGTACGTTGGGCAGCCCTGACTTAGACGCACCATAAAAGAAGCGAATCATTTGACATAAATTTAAATCTGGCGAAAAAGTGGGGATATATCTCGGCCTTTGCAGTGTATATAGTAGCCAAAACAGGGTTTTGTCTTTTAATCCGACGGTTTCGGTTATTATTTAACCTTTTTCAAGGATTCTGTGATTTTTTGGTGAATTGATATTTATGCAGTCGCCTCTCCACATCTCGATATCGAAAGGACTATCGAGATACGGAGAGATCGAGACAAAGAACATATTTTTAATGAACACTAAATTGAAAAAAACAAACGCGTTGATTTTAGAGGACCTTAAGGGAAATCATGCATATCATAGCAGCAATTTTCGTTAAGTTTGTAATCCATTTTGCACGTAATTCATCGTCCACAATCCGTAGCTTTATTGTTTTGGGCAGATGAATGGCATCTATAACATCTCTAAAATGCGGGATCTGGTTGTTTTCCATCGCCAACTGTACTGTCATAGCATTTTCTCCGTTTGTCTGGCCCCCCACGCTCTCAGCACCATTCAAGTTTCATCGAAATGCTGATTCCTCTCATGCTTCTCTGCACATCTCGACTCGCGATACGAATCCGTTCTAGAATGCTTTGAGTCTGGTAAAACTACAACTTTTTTTTGAGAACTGCACAGTGTTCTTTTTCCTTGTACTCCCGCTTCTCCATTTGACATTGTGGTACATTTTGACCGATAAAGTGGTTTACTGGTGCCGATTCCATATATATCGTTTCACGTTCTGCCGGGTGACGTTCTACACATGACCGCTTGCGCTGTAGTCTTCTCCTTCAAATCTACCTACACTTCCAGTAGAACCATCTTTGCATTGAATGCATCCCAGGAATCCTACGTTTCCCTCATTCTTAGATATCCGGAGGACAATATGCGCAAGACCAGCCGCCCTCAGACAGGAGGAACTGACGCTGTTGTTTTTCTCTAGGAAGCATGTGGTTCATAAACCTCTATAAGACTGGACAACGCATGACAATGGCTTGAACAACAAATCAAAACACGATCGTCCAATGGCCATGTCGTTAATCAAATTCTTTGGCGATAAAGTTTTACAACCATGTCATAAATCATTCAAATCGGGTGCCAGCTACAAATGTACTTTTTCGTCAACTTTTTTCCTGGTATGAATTTAGATCACCGTCCATTTACCTCCAGGTACATTCCACAGCGAAGTGCATAAAAGTCATTAAACCGATTTGTAAGTCGCCCAACAGCGCCACCACTTCGAGCCGTACAAATGAAGCCGTAAAAACTTTTCGTCACTACGCGGCTTGGTCGGCTCATCGATCCACAAACGACAGACGGCGAGCACAGTGATTCTATTTTAAAATGCCTCAAACAAAACGAGATGCAACAACTGCACCGCGTCTAAGTCATCGTCACCAAAGTGGATGTGAAAGAGGCGATGATGACAAGTCCGTGAACTTTGGAGTAGGTTGTGCCCCAACGTAGCAGTCATTAAGACATGTGTTCGTCGAAAGGGTCGCTTCGGCTAGCCCAAGTGGTTTCCAAACCTTTTTTTTTGCTGTTGGTATCCCCTTTGAAAATTAACGAATGTCTCACGACTCCCAAAAGATTGAATGTCTCGATCTGAGAGATTTTGTAAAGCGTTGAAAGATGTCATAAGAAATCAACAGGCAGCAACACCCAAAAGTCATGTCTGAAATCTACCACAGATAACACAGCGTGACAAAATGAACATTTTGAGTGGTCTCAAGAATCCAATTAATATGTCTCTAATAAATTTCAGGTTTCTGAACCTGATAATGCTTTCAAAAATGTTTCATAATGTCACAATGAGCTACAGGTCATCCAAAATTTGATAAAATACAGGTTTTACTAATGATCACATGAAATTAAACTATGATTTGTCAAACTTTTAAGCGATCTAATCCATGCAGAATCATTGAGCATCTTTCAATACATACTATAGTTTTTAAAAGCCAAAAGTGACTTTTAAAGCTTATGTAAAATAGCATTACGGACCCCTTGAGAAGCCGTTACGCCTCCAGGGCTCCGCGAACTACCGCGGTTGAGAGACCCTGAGCTATCTTGTCGCGCACTCCCATCATCCATATAGCGGACGTTTACGGTTGCCGAGAGCACGTGGTCGTAAAAGTGTAAAGGTTCATTAGAATTTTGTCACGCTGCTACACTTCACACACGCACGCAAACTACAGCCGAAGGAGCTGTGATCACGACCTGTTCTACTAGAGGAGTGAAATGAGCCAGGAATGGGCAATTAAGTGCCTCAGCTCGATGACAGGGATGCATGGGAACTGGTGCATTAGGTAATGATTAGTCAGTGGCGACAATTGCTCCCCGGAAAGTTTAGTTATTATGGCATTGTCTGAAACTGTTTTACGATCCTGAAAATAGGTTTATGGCCACTGATATTTGAATACTCTATAAATTGGGTGATTTTGAATTAAATTGCAATTCAATATATGAAGTTTACATGTTTTATTGGTTTCCGTGATTTTTGAGCATGATGCACGATGGAAATTAAAGTTTAATTTAATTAAGTTGGCTCAGCAAATGTTGAGTTGCACGCTATTCAAAAAGCATTGAATAGCATCGTGTACGCAAAATTTCCATTCCTCACTTTTTTGATACATTCTAACAAATATTATTCTGCACAAACGCATTGGAGCCCTTGAGGAATCTAATAGTGAAAGAATTGTTCAAATCAGCTCTCCTGTTCTCGAGCCAACTCGTGACATACAAGCACCATTCCATATTTATTGACAAAATAGAAATAACATAATGTGTGACAAATCAGTGCACATTGGCTTTATGAATATAGTGTAGTAAAGATGAGTTTAGTTTCAGTATAAATAGGGTAAATATTTTATACTGGAAAAATTGTAATACTGGAAAAATTCTAATACTCAATGAAATATCCAGTTTCCAAAAGTTGGTAAACACAGGTTCTATACTAGTGTACCACGCGTTGGACCCAAACCACTACAATTTCTGCACACAAAAAAGAATAAGTTAAAACTACGTCTCCAGTGTCGTGTACTATTCGAGTCAAGTACATGACACTGAAGACGGCCTTACAATTGTGGTCGAAATACGCGTATGTGTCAAATGATACAAGCTCTAATGGAATAAAATGGTACAGTACAAAATTTAGTTTTCATTTATATATAGACATTTCAATCAGCTCTAAGATTCATTATCACGCCAAGATATTTAATCTCGTGTACGTGATCAATTTTCTACTTATCAATTTGTATTGAAACATCTACAATGGAAACGCGAAATGAATATAAGTTTAGTTTTACTTATATTCAATTTTAACTGTTTGTACTTCAACCATCTACTCGTAACCATGCTAGTAAAACATTTTATTCAAGAATTTCGAATCACAGCCAGATAGTCCTTCAATTGCATGTTTAATTTTAGTTATTGGAAAAAGGTTGAAAGATAATATGCTACACACCTAGTGGATAAATTCTCATTCAGGCCCTCTACCTCCAGATAGCCTTCAATCTGGTAAATAACTTTTCCGATGATACCAATCTTCTAGCTGATAAGGCTCTTGAGGTAGAAAAGATTGAAGATTTGTTTCTACTAGCGCCACCAAGCGGTTGAATTCCCCAATCAGGCTCTTCAATGTCAGATAGCCCTTGAACTGCTAAATAGCCTTGCCGAAGACACCAACATTTTAGCTGTTAAGGATCTTGAGATACAGACAGTTGGTTACATGCTTGACCTGATTCGCTACTCACCGCACAGTAACGCACATGCGCTAGTGTCTATGCACAAAAAATCGCTAAAAGGTAACGCGAAAAATATTTGTATGGTGAAATGCATCTAATGATAATGACTATCACGCCTACTAAATATTTTTTCGATTGTCACTAGCGCCACCAAGCGGAAAAATTCTCAATCAGACTCATCATCAGATAGCCCTTGATCTGCCGAACAGTTTTGCCGAAAACACCATCCATCTAGCTAATAAGTATCTTGAAATAAAGATGATTGAATAAACGTTGTCACTAGTGCCACTTAGTGGATGAGCTCTCAATCAGATTTTTCATCGCCAGATAGTCCTTGATCTGCTGAATAACTTTGCAGAAGACACCAACCTTCTAGCTCATTTGGATGTTGAGATGACCGTTTGAAACCAATTATGGACACCTCCTGTCAACACTATATCCGTTGCCAAGAGAAAGGGGAGGGGTGAAAGGGAATGTCACACCTAAAATTTATTTCAAATTAATTGATCTACTAGTCTCCGAATTGTGGTCATTTAAAAATTCAAGGTTCGTCTCTGGCTTTAATGGGTTAAACTCTAAAGTACGTTTTCCAAGATTTTTTTATGTTCTCAAAAATGTTAGAATAATAAAATTCCTCAAGGAATATCAAAGCTCTTGAAAGTAAGTCAAAAAACATTGAGAGATTTGTTCATACAATTAACGTGAATTTCTCTTGGGGGTCATGCACGAATTACGTTACGCTTCAAAGGGAGGGGTTGAGCCAAGCGTGACAAGCCTTATTAATTTCCGGAGGACTTATACAAAAAGTGTGACAAAATGGGGGGGGGGGGTTCAAAAAAGTTGAAATTTAGCGTGACATAATGTGTGTACCATCCCTTGGAGGACAATCATTCCTCCTTTGACTACTTCTTATCCACAAATTGATTCCACAATATATTCCCGGATTTAACTAAACATTCAACAACTACAACTTAATTTAACAACCTTTCAAAAGTTCAATCTTTTCCATCGGCATTCATCCAAACATTAATTGATTCTGTCAAATTCTATCATATAGTTTCCCGAAAAAAAAAAAAACAAATTGTTTTCGCGAAGTACATCAAAAATCCTTCAAATATGTTTTCAAAATACACAACAAATATCGACACTAATTCTCCTATGATTTTATATGTATGCTCCACGTCTAATCCCAAGATCATACAGGAATAATCTACGAAAAGTATTTTAGGCCTTCGAATATTTAAAGGAAACTTATTGGAAAACCCTTGTTGTCTTTTCGCATTCGTATATCATGTGGCAGGTACGATGATACTCTATTTCCAGGGAAGTTAAGGAAATTTCCATTACGAAAAGATCCTGGATCGACCGGGAATCGAACCCAGACACCTTCAGCATGGCTTTGCTTTGTAGCCGCGGACTCCAACCACTCGGCTAAGGAAGGCCAATAATCCATATTATGGAATTGAATTCGTGTGCAATTCCAACAAAAAAATCCTAAATTCTTAGGAATCAAGAAATTAGAGAACGAATTCTGCTAAATTTTAAGAATAATTTCCAAAGAAACTGATGGAGCAGCTTGAGACATTTTCATTTTTTTACTTTGATTTTTTAAATTTCACTTACCCTGTAGACATGCACCTATAGAGTAAATATAATAAATAATTACTTATCTTAAGCTGTTCCGTTATCCATCTGCTGTTTCTACTGTTGTTGTTTTCCTTCCTTCACATGGTGCTATTGAGCAACTTCGTATAAAAAAATCCTAATATATATGGTTCCTAATATCTGAAAGTTCATCGGGATAAATGTTAAAAAAAAGGAAAAATTTCCTCCAAGTTTTAAATTTAGTAAAATCTAACATTATTATCTATTTTTGGTATGAATAAAAAGCGTTGAACTTTACTACATGTAGCATCTACTGAAAAACAAAATCCACAAAGTTTATTACAATTATGGTATGAATAAAAAACCTTTCGAACATGTAGTACCTACTACCTTCGAGCATGAGCAGTGACTGATGCTGCACGTTACTAAAATTCTATTCAGAGTGCAGAGTGATGCTGCACGTTAACAAAATCCATTCAGAGTGACACTTACAACCAAAAACATAATGCATATATGCCAAATTTGTCACTTATTCACACGACAAATCATGTGAGAATATGAATATTACTGCATAAAACAGCATGTTGAACTTCGATGATGGATATGGAATTCTTAATATTTCTGTGGTATTCTTGTTATTTCGGTAGGTATCCTGGTAGTACCCTGGAATTCTTAGAAATAAAAATAAATTCTCACAAAAGTGGTTGAATCAAGGATTTTCTTTTAAATTCAGTCATTCAAAGATGTATGTATACTATGAGTGAAGATTTCCTCTGAAATACCAACGAAACGAAAGGGATCTAAAGTTTATGAGAATTCCGAAGATTCGGACCAGAGTTTGCAGGAAACTCACTGAAATCTCAGAGATTCTATCAGAAATATTCTCTTGAAGATACCCGAACAATTTCAAAAGATTGATAGCCAGATCAAATACCGGATTTACAATATTCCCAAAAAAAAATCTTTCAGAATCCCAGAATTGTTATAACAAATCTAGAATGCCTATCGGAAACCCAGAATTACTATAGGTATTCCAGAATACCAGAGGAAATCAGAGATTCTGGGATGCCAATCAGTCAGTCATTCTTACATAAAATTAAGAATTCCTTTATAATAAGCTGAAATCCATCCGACATCCGAGAATTCCTAAGAAACAACATAATTATCGTAATGCCAGATTGAACATAACTATCGTAATAAGTATCTTCGTACCTGCCTCACGATATTCACAGGTCAGTTGACATTGAAAGCTCTCAGTTAAAAACTGTGTAAGTACTCATCAGAACACTAAGCTGATTTTTAGGCTCTGTCCCGTAACGTCTTATAAAATACCAGATCTCTCAAATAAATTCAAAATTCCTAATCGGAATCTCAAGAATTTTTTAGAAATAACAAAATTTCTACGCAAATTTCAAAATACCGTAGCAGTTTATGGGAGTCATTACTGTTTTTTTTTCTGAGTGTAGTGGTAGGAGTGTGAATTGTGATGAATTGTTGAGAAGGAAGTTATATAGAGCTTAGTGACATTTGAACACACGAACACTTGCATACGCTTATCATACACAGTTTGTTTTTGTTTTCCTCAACGAAACTTGCACACACTTTCCAGACTCATCAAAATGCATATGGAAGTATTACCCAATTTGAAACATTTACGCCCAGCTTCTGGGTGTTTTCCTAGACAGAGTGCATATTGTTTTCCTTTAAGGTTCACAACCACATCTACACTAGGGCACCCATACCATTGAGCGTGAAAACCACTATGAGATGGTTGAAATTTGAACAGATGACATCTGGTTCGGACAGATAGAGAATAGCCATGATGTATGGCAGACATTTTTGTGATCATTAAATTTTCATTTGAATAAAGTTAATTTGTTACGAAAACGTGAAAATCCGGATGCTATAATACCTTTCATCATTTTTCCATGATATTTACTCAAATTTTAATTATTCCATTCATTTAAATAATCTCAAAGCATGAGTAGCAACCTCTGGAGCAAACTACCAGTAGCTTTGTAGTAAATGCTATTCATAGCAACGCGTTGTTTGTACAGTGATACTTCCATGAGTCGATGTTTCATGACTCGATATCGACTCATGGAACCATACTAAAAACAAAATTTCATGGTTACTATGATGGTCCCTAGAAGCAGCTTTCCAAAGGATTGCTGTTCCATGACTCGATATTTCCATGAGTCGATGGTCCCTTCAATATCGACTCATGGAGGTTTCACTGTATTATGTTCGAAAGGAAAGGTGTAGAAAGAGAAATGACACAAACATGTTCCACTCGTGTTCCACATATAGCGTTTACTACCGATAATATAGTAAACTGAACTTTACTACATTTTAGTCATACCGCCCAATGTTCTAAAAAATATCGCCAGCATCTCCACATTTTCTTAGTTTCAATATAATAGTTAAAAAAAGTCCCTCCAATAATTTGTGTTTGGAATTTATGCAAGAAGGAAGAAATTGATTTTCACATTTACCCCTCTACCGGTAGCTTAATTTTTACCGCAAGAAAAATAAGTCAAATCACGATATTTTTATTTGTTTTTTCTATGTTTTTGCACCATTTTTTCACAAGTTCTCAAAGTCTCTTCTTGTTTCCTATGTCAACATTGATCATTGGTCTTCTGGATTCAGAGATATTCCGAAATTCCTTGGGGGGTCGACACGTAACCATAACCCACGTATATATCCCAGGCAACAGAATTTTTACCGTACTCGAATATTCTCTCTTCGGAACAATACATTGATGAAATTATGTTGGGAAAAAATGAAGCAATTTGGTTCAGCCGTCTACAAGTTATGAGCCCATACTTTCTGAAACACCCTATACATGGCGTTGTATAGCCCACATTTTATTTTTTCGATGAGTTGACGTAAAACAAAATGGCTGCCTAAAACATTTTATATGAAAAATAAGGAATGAAGAATCCTATACAAAAGTTTTGAGGTATCCCTGGAGTAGTTTTGATGCAAATATGAAGAGTGGTTAAATTTTTAGATATTATTTATGGAAGAAGACAATTTTCAAGAAATTCGAGAAGGAATTGCAAAATCCTATGGTAAATCTGTTGAAATATTTCTTTTAAAAATCCTCAGAATCGCTAAAGCTTTTTAAAATAAAAAAAATCTCTGGAAAAATCCTGGATGGATCTCAGGTGATTTTTTTCTATTAGATTCCTAGGATTGGATGAAATTTCAGGGAAAATAATAATATTATTCTTCCAAGAAATACCTGACCATCCCAAGTAACACAACATGTCTCATATAAATCACAATGACTTCAATATGACTAATGAGAATGTTCTGTTTCATAGCGAAAAAACTGGACTTCATACTTATATATGACTGGAAAAGCGCAGAAGGTGGAGCTTGTGCAACATATTTTTGTTGTCAAAATTATGTATCATATGGGTTTAGGTATAGATAATTATGTATTATACTTTGTCCAACAAACTATTAACGCAACAAAATACTGAGAACATTTGGTAGTGGAAATGCATTGGATGGTCGACAATGAAAAATGTTGAAGTGCAAACATTGACAAGCCTTCTTTTATGATTGCATAACTGTTATTTAACACCAAATTAATATGCGAATCAAAAATTATGGTGAAATATGCCCTTTTGCTTCGAAAAAATCAATTCGCCCTTATAAATCGTTCAATATACATTTTTCGACATCAAGCCAAGTAAATATTTCCAAAAAGGAATCATCACATTTTGCAAATAAGTTCATTATTTTGTTTTCTACTAATACACTGAACTTTTACTGAACTATTATTACTTTTTTCAAAGCTTCAGAACAAAAATCTCATCGTTATGGTAAATATTCAAAAATAAATTCAAAAACTAAAGATGGTCCCCTTAGACACACTGCATGACGAGTGTTTTGGGAAAATACAAAAATTTCATTGCCAATCATTTGCCATTGTTTCATTCAAGGCAGTTGTAGCATCCCAAATAATATCATTCATATACCATTTCACTGCTCGAGTCATAATTTACATTAAGGCACTTGATTGCCAACATTCATTAGTGCATACTCAGATTTCACAACAGACCTCATTCAAAATTTATTGCATACACATGTTTTCATGAACATGTTATTTCGACCATATCATAACATTGAATTTGGGACTAGGCAGTTGACACTTGCCTGACCCACATTCAATGTTGAACAAACAGAAAATACCACCCGTGCAGTAAAAGACACATGTTGAACAAACAGCCTGCTTCATGACGATTGGCTATCGTCTTCACAAAAATAAGTCCAAGCTCCTCCCATAGAATTTAAGTTTGTGTAGACTTAAGCTTGAGTGTAGAGTTAAGGTTTGATGTAAATCAAAAAGAAAGATACAAGACAGATTGATTTGAACCAAGAACAAAAACGGACGTGTTTTCAATGTGATATCACCGCATATACTTTATGGCGACCTGACATTCGAACAGGCAATGTTCGGTACTAAAAAGTGAACTTTGGAAATCTGTGTTAAAGTGTTAAGTGTTAAAGTGTTCTTAAAAATCTCGGTATTTTTCGTTAAAAGAAGATTAAAAATGGGTACCGAGGAGTCAAAGGCTCAGGTACAACACAACGGGGACACACACATCGAGATAGTGAACACTCAGAACGAACACTCCGCGAAACTCGATACGATCGAGACGACACTGTGGTTCGTGACTGCTGGAGTGAGTTTACAACTCGTGCTAAGCCTGTGGGCTTTAATTCAGCGAAGAATAAACAGCAAAGTGTTAAAGAGGGCAGACAAGCTGTGCAAATTAAACGAACTAGCAACAGAAAAGTGAACAAGAAAAACACTTTGTGATTAAGGTAAAAGAAGAGAATGCTGGTGAGAATAGTAATCGCGGTAATAGTAACAATAGTGTTACAATTTACAATTTTACGCGGATGGTTAACAGTTCTAGAAGAAACCAAACTTTTATGGACACAGTTAGACGTTGCAGAAGTACAGGTGATTTGTGTGTAATGAGAGCAAAAACTAAAAGGCATCTACCTAGCCTCTAATAGGTAAACAGTGCTTAAAGGTGCAATAAAAACAAGAAGAGATGAGCAGAGACGAGGCAGACCAACAACGAAGCTGAAGTGATCCGAGTGATAACATGTGCCCACTCACGCTAGACCAACGGATGCAGTGGAAATCGAAAAAAGGACATCGGTCGGTGAGCGAAATATGAAAATCATGACATATATTTGTTTACACACCATTTTTGTGCGATTTGTTAGAAATTTATAAATATATTGTAAATCACTATATATATATAATTGTTTTACCCACCATTTTTTGAATTTGATTGATCGGTTCGATATATATGAGCAGTATAATTGAAATGTGATGTTTGAAGTAATTGAAGAAAAAATCAACGAACTGAATCGAATTGCTACAAATTTTAAAAAATCTATAAATAAGTGTTATAAACCAGAGACTTTACTTGCAAAAAGAGCACAAGTCCAAGAACTTTTTATTCAAATTCAAAATTTCATTCGATCAAATTCAGATTTAACGCAATTACAACACGACTGTTTTATAACATTTGCGAATGAATCGTACCAAAGTACTTTAGAAATAATCAACAAGAAGTTAGAAAGCGGAAATTTCTTTAAAATAAAATTTAAAAATGTAGTGAACAGAATAATAATAACACGGAAACATAAAATGGCGCTAAATATCGAGACGGCTTCCAAAATAGCGGAATTAATTCCGAACTATGATGGTGCCCCAGAAGGAGCAAAATCATTCACTGACGCGATTAATTTTCTCGACGGTGTCGTAACAGCAGCACAAAAACCTGGAACAATTCAATTGGCTCTGACTAAACTAACAGGCAAAGCAAGAGAATTGTTTACGGAGGTGCCTGCTGATTTAGCAACGATCGTCACGAAAATTACGGAAAACTGTGTTGATAAAACGAGTGCTGATTTAGCACTCAGTAACTTACAAAATTTGAGACTCCGCAATGATGTACAAAAATTCACCGCAGAAGTAGAAAAATTGTGCGACAAACTGACACGAGCTTATGTTAGGGAACAAATTCCGACAGAAGCAGCGAGGAAACTCTCTCAAAAGGCCGCTGTTAAGACGATGATTAATCAGGCTCAATCTACTGAAACGAAAATGATGTTGAAAATAGGTAAATTTGATACCCTGAAGGATGCATGCAACATCTTGATTGAGAACGAAAATACCTCGACCACAACATCGCAAATTCTGCAGGCAGGGAGCCAAACCAATCGCAGATTTGATAATGCGCCGAGGAACTTTAAACAATATTCCTCGCGCAGGGAATATGAAAATCATACAAACCGGAACCGATCTTTCGATCGTTTCCGAAACCGAAATTTCAACGAAAGACGACCAGTAAATCGCGATTTTTACCAACGTGGTAATCGCGGTAATGGCAATTATCGCGGCAGAGGCTATGGTCAAAATCGTCATCAAAATTATGGACATCAAAACGGTAACAGTCGAGTGTACTGCGCAAACGAGCAACCTCAAAGTGGAAACGTAGTACACAACAATACAGCAAATCAGGCACCGCCAACGTGTGCTCACGTCGGCGTCGTGCAATCCAACCAACAGTCGCAGCCTAGTCAAATGCAACAACATTTTTTAGGCCAGCGCATGTAGAAGTCATTCCGAACGAAATGCAAACGACCGTCCTTAACATAAATTTGAACGCATCAAATTTCATAACAGCTGGTGCGCTCATGGCAAATCGTAAATGCAGCTTTATCATTGACTGTGGAGCTGACGTATCACTTTTTAAAATGGATGTAATTGAACCAACGCAAATTATTGACACAGCAGTAAAAACTCGATTAACGGGTATTACTGACGGAGCTGTACATACGCTAGCAACTACGGTAACTGACCTATATTTTGATCATGGTTTAACCATTCGACATACTTTCCATTTGGTACCAAGCAATTTTCCGATAGCAACAGATGGAATTTTAGGAAGGGATTTTTTGACGAAGAATAAATGCATAATCGATTACGAAACATGGTTACTCAACTTCAATTTGGGAGATGTACAAATATCTATTCCAATCGAGGATAACGTTAATAATGGGTTTATTTTGCCAAACAGAAGCGAAGTTATTCGAAAATTATCTAATTTGCCCATTTGCGAAGACATGGTTGTGCTTTCAGAAGAAATTCAACCAGGAATTTTTTGTGGAAATACAATCATTTCACCAGAAATGCCCTATGTAAAGTTTATAAACACAAGTAATGACCCTGTTTATATATCTAATTCAACATTTAAACCTAAATTAGAACCTCTGAAAGATTATTGTATTATGCAATTTTCTAGAAATAAAAATAATTCCGCAGAAAGAGTTCAAGAAATTTTAAAAGAGTTAAATGTAAGTAAACTGCCAGAATATTCAAGAAGAGAGTTCACCAAATTAATAACCGATTATGCAGATATATTTTGTTTACCCAACGAAAAAGTAACAACCAATAATTTCTATTCACAAAATATAGTTTTGAATGATACTGTTCCTACGTACATTCCCAACTATAAATCAATTCACTCTCAAAATGTCGAAATTCAATCTCAAATAAAAAAGATGCTTAATGAAAAAAATATTGAGCCATCGGTATCCCCATACAATTCGCCGATACTTTTAGTTCCAAAAAAGTCTAATAATGGAGAAAAAAAATGGCGGTTAGTTGTCGATTTTAGACAACTAAACAAGAAGGTCATGGCTGATAAATTTCCGTTACCAAGAATTGATTCAATTTTAGATCAACTTGGTAGAGCAAAGTATTTCTCAACATTAAATTTAATGTCGGGATTTCACCAAATTCCTTTAGAAAGAGACTCGAGAAGGTACACTGCTTTTTCCACTCAGACTGGACATTATCATTTTATGCGACTGCCATTTGGACTGAATATCAGCCCAAATAGTTTTCAGCGTATGATGACAATAGCTATGGCTGGATTGGCCCCTGAGTGCGCTTTTGTATACATCGATGACATTGTAGTCATCGGTTGTTCTGTAAACCATCATTTAACAAATTTAGTAAAGGTTTTGAGCGTTTAAGGCATTATAATCTTAAGCTTAATGTCCAAAAGTGTAAATTTTTCCGTACTGAGGTGACATATTTAGGACATCATATAACTGATCATGGAATTTTACCCGACAGTTCAAAATTCGATGCAATAAAAAATTATCCAAAACCCAATAATGCAGACGAGGTACGAAGGTTCGTAGCTTTCTGCAATTATTATCGGAAATTTGTGCCAAATTTTGCCACTGTGGCACATCCTTTGAATCAACTTTTGAAAAAGAACGCGCAATTTCAGTGGACTTCGGAATGCGAAACAGCATTTCAAAAATTAAGAGAATATTTAATGTCACCAACTATTCTCCAATACCCAGATTTTTTGAAAGAATTTATTCTCACGACAGACGCTTCTGATGTTGGATGCGGAGCAGTCTTGTCCCAAAGATTTGAAAACAACGACTTGCCTATAGCATTTGCGAGCAAAACTTTCACACAAGGCGAAAAGAATAAACCGGTCATACTTAAAGAATTGACAGCCATACATTGGGCAATAAAATATTTTAGAGCTTATCTGTATGGTCATAAATTCACAGTACGAACGGACCAAAGACCACTTGTATATTTATTCGGAATGAAAGATCCCAGTTCTAAGTTGACTCAAATGCATATTGACCTTGAAGAGTTTGATTTTACGATTGAGTATATCAAAGGTAAAAATAATACGGGTGCGGATGCATTATCACGTATTGTAATGACTTCGGATGATTTGAAAAGAGGCAATGTTCTAGTAGTTAACACTAGATCAATGACTCGAAATAAACAACGCCAAAATGACAAAAGCAAACAAGTTCAAAATACACCAGTGCGTAGCCAAAAGATTGATCACCTTTTGACTTACATTACTGAGAACCCATCTGAGACGAACAAATTATGGAAACTCCATGTGCACATCAAAAATAAAATTTGGAGATTTATCCTAAAAATAAAAAGAGAAGAGCGATTTATAGCACATCTACGGCAAGATAATGAAAATGGAAGTCAGATATTCGAATTTGTACTTCCAATAATCGAGAAAAATGCAAAAGTTTTAAATGTAAATCAAATAGCGCTTTCTATTAATGACGATATATTCCAAAATGTCTCTTTGAATTCGTTCAAGACGATAGTGAATAATACGTTGAAAAATTTACAAATCATAATTTACCAACCACGAAGATTCATCGATGATTTACAAGAAATCCAGACAATACTGCGAAACTACCACGATACACCAACAGGAGGACACATAGGACAACATCGCTTGTACCTCAAACTCCGTGAACAATACACCTGGAGGGACATGAAAAGTTCAATTTCTCGATTTGTGAAGGCCTGCGAATCGTGTAAAAAGAACAAGATAATTAAACATACTAAGGAGAAAATGGTTGTAACTACAACGCCATCCTCACCTTTTGAAATAATATCGATAGATACGGTAGGACCTTTACCAATTAGCATACAAGGAAACAGATATGCCATAAGCATACAATGTGACCTTACTAAATATATAATTTTAATTCCCATTAAAACTAAGGAAGCTCAAATTATAGCTAAAGCCTTAGTAGAAAACTTCATTCTTATATATGGTTCATTTATTGAGTTAAGATCAGATCAAGGTACAGAGTATAAGAACGATGTACTTGATCGTATATGTAAACTTTTAGGTATAAGACAATCATTTGCAACTGCCTACCATCCCCAGACAATCGGATCATTAGAGAGAAATCACAGATGCTTGAATGAGTATCTGAGATCGTTCATTAATGATCAAAAGAATGACTGGGATGAGTGGATGAAATTTTATAGTTATTCATACAATACAACTCCACATACTGACCATGGATTCACACCCTACGAGTTAGTATTTGGACGGAAATCAAACTTGCCACATGAAATATACGAAAAAGGAATTGAACCCGTTTATAATCTGAATGAATATTACTACGAACTAAAATACAAAATTCAAAGAACAAACGAAATAGCAAAAGAAAACCTCATCAAGCACAAAATTTTACGAAAAGATCAATATGAAGCAAAAAGCAATTCGATCCAAGTTCATGTTGGAGATTCAGTGTATTTGACCAATGAAAACAGGAAAAAACTAGATGAAATATATACAGGTCCTTATACAGTAGTTGAAGTTTCTGAACCAAACTGCAAAATACAAGATCCAATAACAACAAAAATTACAGAAGTACATTTGAATAGACTAATAGTTTAATTTTATTTTGATTTTTATATTAATTGTGATACTTGAAATCCAAATACATTAGCATTATATAAATAATATTTAAGTTCCACCGAGTTAGACATGAACCAAATTTCAAGGTTAGATATAAATTCAAATTAG
Source organism: Aedes aegypti (assembly GCF_002204515.2). Classification (NCBI taxonomy): domain Eukaryota; kingdom Metazoa; phylum Arthropoda; class Insecta; order Diptera; family Culicidae; genus Aedes; species Aedes aegypti. The sequence continues at coordinate 19,932 of NW_018735403.1, forward strand.
TTTTATTCCAATTGTGGGAGGTGCTTGGATAAACTCTTTAGAACGATTTCACTTCGTTGCATCATTCTTTTAAAGGGGGAAGGTGTAGCATCCCAAATAATATCATTCATGTACCATTTCACTGCTCGAGTCATAATTTACATTAAGGCACTTGATTGCCAACATTCATTAGTGCATACTCAGATTTCACAACAGACCTCATTCAAAATTTATTGCATACACATGTTTTCATGAACATGTTATTTCGACCATATCATAACATTGAATTTGGGACTAGGCAGTTGACACTTGCCTGACCCACATTCAATGTTGAACAAACAGAAAATACCACCCGTGCAGTAAAAGACACATGTTGAACAAACAGCCTGCTTCATGACGATTGGCTATCGTCTTCACAAAAATAAGTCCAAGCTCCTCCCATAGAATTTAAGTTTGTGTAGACTTAAGCTTGAGTGTAGAGTTAAGGTTTGATGTAAATCAAAAAGAAAGATACAAGACAGATTGATTTGAACCAAGAACAAAAACGGACGTGTTTTCAATGTGATATCACCGCATATACTTTACAGTGAAAAGTATAAATCACTTGACTATAACAGCATAAATGGAAGTTGTAGCATGGAAGTTGCTTCTCAAATCTCACGAACCGTTGTTGATTTGTATCCGAAATAAAATTGTCTAATCAGGTTATTACCAAAAACTATTCCGGCCAACTTTATGTTACAATTTTGTTGATGGAAAAACATTTTATCACAAAAACACGTAAGCCCTGCATGAACACAACTGTAAGCGAGTTAGGTAATTCCATTGAACCTTTTTCGTACTAAACAGTGGCAAACAACCACCACACTCTATTCATTCATATAAATTGATAAATCGGCATTTAGAGCAAACCTTAAAAATAATAATTTACTCAAAACATTTGCTTAAAAGTATTCAGTGAACACCATATGGCGATTTTCTTAGCCGGCAGTGTATCATCCATGCCATCAAAAGTATTAAATGTCACTTTTGTTGCATTTGTTTTATATACAACTAGAAAAACTTATATTTGACTGAAAATAAACATAATTTGTTTATTCAGAACATGTTTGAAAAGAGTATATATTATGACATACATGTAACATGAATATGACATATTGAGACTGTTTATTTGTCGTACATGTCTAAAACAACCGAAATAAGACATATAACCAAACACATGTTTTGATAAACATAAGAAGACAAATATAAAACATAATATGGTTGAAACATAGTAAACATAATTAGAACATTTTCAGCAAAATGGTAGATTTGTATTGCAAAACAAATTATATGCCTTAGTAGAACATCTCCATTTAAGTTCAATATTGAAAGGTTTAACAAAACAAAATAGCGACTTACGTGAGACATGGCAAAACTGTGTATTTTTAAATTTGGATTTATGTTTTCGGTGTTACTTGGGATCTTGCTCGATACATTTTGAATATTTTCGGAGAAGAATTTATGAAAGAACAGTTAAACGTATTTCGCTAGAAACTTCAAAGGAATGTTTGAATTTTACAAAAATAAAATTGAATGCCTACTTAAGTTTGAACAAATTTTAAATATTATATTCGAAAGAGAGTGTTGATGGAATGCGGGGAGCTAAATCAAATGGGAGTTGTTAAATCGCAAAAACACTTTGAGAATTTTCTTTGAAAAAAAAATGAGAGCCCTTCTATGAGAAATTGCTAAGAACATTTTCCAATAAACTTGTTTAACTGTGTATGAAATTCTGGCAGAACATTGACAAGAACCCTAACAGTAAACTGGAAAAATCATTTGATGTTTTTTGCAGTTCTGAAATACTTTTGCTGTGGTGGCAATTTAAATTAACTGGATCACATTTTATCGTCTCTTCATGTTTGTCTAAGAAACTGGAACCTCCTTCATGGGACTAATTAACATTAATGAAAGTTAATCCTTTCAATTACCTTTCCGAAACAACTCTTTCGAAAATATGTACATATCCTATTCTCTTCAGCAGACACAGATCCCCAATGTTCCACAACCCAACAAGAATTCAATTAAAATCCCTTTTAAGCATAAGTCAACAACAAACATACTTTCACGCCATCCCCCAAAACGCATCAAGGAGACGACAGCACAAACGTAAACTTTTTACCGCGTCATCCATTTGGAAAATTTCGCGAAAATTTTATTCAAGTAAACATTTCTATCACATCGGGCAAAAGCTGTTTAGGCAGCGGGAACGGTATTTGAGGAGGAAGTGGCACCTCGTTTCAACTTCGAATCCGAGAAATAAAAGAAAAATTTAATCATATTACAAAATTTGTCATTTCACGTCGTTGTCGTCGTCGTTGGAAAGTTGTAATCCTTCGTCATAAATAAAGATTGTCAGGTTTTTTTTTTCTCTGAGAGCTTCCGTCGTGTTGCCATATGAGGCACCAAAAAAGCTGGAAGAGCAAGTTTGTTTGTGGATTTTTTTTGTTGTTGGTTGAAGTTCCGATGCGATTGGCGTATTTCAGCAGCATTCAGCTCTTGTGACAAACAGGTGAAGTTTGGCTCGTGGGAGCAAATCGAAATCGAGCGGAGAAATGGATTCACATAAAAAAGGATAATCGCAGCTCGCGATTAAGCGTTATTTACCACTATAGCAACGGGATGTGAGTTGAATTTATTTTCAGAAGGGAAGAGATTGATTTACAGCTGAATTGTCAACAGCAGCCGTTTTGAAGTCGGTGCGACATTTTCTATTGAAAGAATATCCAATAGAAATGGTTTTGACAGATAAGTATGGCCATGCATGGGTAGGAACTTGTACAAATAGCTTTTTTCAATGATGGTACTTCAATTGAAATTAAATTAGCCATGAGAGTAATAACTTCATAATGGTTTCAAAACGGTCAGATGATTCCCAATAGAGCGGTACCATTTCGGTGGGGGTTGTTTGCAACATGGCAGATAAGAGGGTAAATAATGTTCCCTAAAACAAACCCAGCAGAGCAATCTCATTTTTTTGTGTTTCAGCTCAAAAACTCAACCAAAACATATTTCAATTTCTTCGTTCAGAGGTGTATGGAGTAGTGGGTGAAGTCAACAAATTGTAGCTGATCTCCATGTATGCTCTCGAAGTTTTAACTTTTGACTTGCTGTCGCAGACTATTTAACAACAGGGATTCTCTAAGAGAGTTTTTATTTTCGAAAAAATGAATTTCCATAGGATTTAGGAATGTATATCAAACCTTCGATTTTTTATGAAATTTGCGAAATAATTTTTCCTAAATACGTCAATTTTTAATATAAATTATGCTCTTTTATAAGGTTCGTACACTGAGTCAAAAATACATTGTTTCGTTTTTCAGTAATGATGATCTAAGATGTACACGACGGGGTTGGTGGTCTGATGGCCACACGGAAAAAAAATCCGTTGCCGGAATCATGAACAAAAGTCATGAAATCATAAAATTTTATGTTTCATGATATCATGACTACAAGTCATGAAACCATGGCTATTAATCAAGAATTTGTGTGCTCAGGGCGTTACATAAATCCAACTGTCACTTTTTTCATTTAAGTCAACACGTATTTTGCGATCGGTAGTATTTTTTAAGTGAAATTATGAATAAGTTTTGTTTACGGAAGAAGTTAATTTGAATACCATGCTCGTCGGAACTTTGTCATCTTATCGATGACATTACCGATAACCCAATTAAACTGCCGGTGCTATTAGATGTACGAAAATGTACTTACCTGCTTTCACACGGATTATTCCGTACCGGGCAATGATTGACGAAGGTTTTGCTTGACAAATTCGTCGGCGATTTCAATGTTCGGGTGTGATGCATTCTCCACATCTTACAATAGAGCAGCTCACACAAAACTTCGGCAGCTGGCTGATCTTTACCACTCTACACGCCTGCAGAGTCTTTTAGGATTTTTCCATCGCCAATACAATTCAGCAGCATTTTGCAGCCCAGGGACGATGTGCCAATTCTTTGATGTTCGAACTGACATTTTTCGTGCAAACCTAACCACCGGATGTTCGCGTTCCTGCCCAAGATGTGGCACTTATTGACTCTTCTCACAGTTTATTCCGAAACTACTGGCACAAAATACATCTTGATGTTATTTGTTTACCTATGACAAATATACTGGGATCATAATTGACATTTGTATGTTTTCATGAAATTAGTTCATGATTTCATGATCCTGCTTTCATGATTTCATGACTCAAATTTCCACTTTTCATCGCAAAACTGGAATCATAAATGACAGGTATCTAAATCCATGAATAGTGTTCATGTTTTCAATGAAATTTATTCATGGTTCCAGCATATATAGTTTATGATTCGATGATTTGAATTTACACTTTGGAAACGTAACGTACAGCTTGGCGTTACGGTAAAAAAGATTCATGATTTCATGACTTTTGGTCATGATGTATTTTCATAACATGAAAATACACCTTCCTCCCAAAATCATGACCTATTCTGCTTGTTTTGAGTGCCGCATTTTTACCCGTGTACCGCTTCTGCTTCATAAGCAGAAGATCATGGGTCCAATTCCAGGCCCGTCCCTTTCCTCGTACTCTGTAGTTGTATATTTCTCACTTGCTTCTATTTCCGTTCTAAATCTATCACACTCAAACCATTCGTTCATAGCAAAACGCTAGAACCAGAGACGGAATAGAAACCGTTTCCCTAACGTTTCTTCCACGCGCATGCCTTTCCTTACGCCTGAAACATAGGCAGTCTGCTAACCACGGAAGCAAACCTCTCTGCCATGCCTTTCCCTCAATCCATACAATCCCGCATGAACTGGCGTAGATGCAGTCAGACTCCACGGTCTACAGTGGGCCAGTAGAAGTGCTACATCATTTCCTCCCCCTTCCCCACATTGGTCTGCATTCTGACGTGACAGGCCTAAAATAGAAGATCACCAGCACTTATACACTGAGGGTGTCTGTTAGTCCCAAGCAGTCATTCGGTTGGTTCCTTGTGTAAGTGCAAGCTGATCTGGCGATACTGGAGTAGCAAACCACGGGCGGCCAATCAAGCTCAAGCTCAAACTGATCTAAGATGTACACGTTGCGTGATATCAGCGTAATTTATATAAGCCGTTTCTTAATAGATCACAACAAAAAAAAAACATATAAGGAAGGTGTACCAGTTTAGGCCACCCTAGGAAAAATATTGTTTATTCATGAATCAAAAGTCCTTTGATTACTGTCAATAAGTTGAAAGAAAGCTTTCAATCAATGCTCAGCAGGAAAATTATAAAAACTAGTCAGAAAACTTTGTTTTTGTACTAAAAAGTAGGGTGGCGAATACAAGACCACTTGCACCAGTATTCGCCACGTTTTTAATTTCGGTTCCTGAATTCATCACACACGTTGATTTCTTATGGAGGGTGGCGAATCAGGCAAACCATGGCGAAACAAGGTGCAAAGGAGCAACACATTTAAGGGAAAATTATTTTTTTCTATTATTTTCTGAGCAAATTTTGAGGTTTTTTAGAATGTTTCCGTATCATCTTGAAGCAATTAAGCGAACATTTAACAATTGGCAACCATATATGTAGTAAAACGGTATATAATTGGGGGTGGCGAATAACTGGCACATGGCTACATAAGTAACCACTAGCCCGCTAATTCGCCTTTTTGGCTTTATAGGGCTGTTATACGGCTAATATAGGGCTTGTCAGCTCTATAATAGCCCTTTTTGAGCATGGAGGGCGAATTAAAGTGCTATGGGGCGGTCCATTAATTACGTAAGGGTTTAAAGGGGGAGGGGGGGGGGGGTCTGAGATCTCTTACGTGCCATACAAATTATTTTAATTTTCATACAAAAAATCTTACCATGGGGGGAGGGGGGATTGAAAAACCCGAAAAATGTCTTAGGTAATAAATGGACAGCCCCTATCTGGTTAATTGGGTAATACCGGTACATGGCGAATAGCCGTACCCTATTAACACGTCTCGCTATCTTTTTTTGTTTCCACAAATTTGTCTTTAATTTGTATTTGAGTTGGTTCCAGCAAAAGAAATTGTTATCTAAAGTCATAAGCTGTTATTTTTACCAAAAGTTTGGATAAGATGCATTTTGCAACAATTCTCAATCACTTTTCCAATCGACGTTAGTATATTTTTAAGAAAATTAACTATGAAGAATCTTAAGTACATACTTTTCAGTAAAGGAATTATTTCAATGCCTTTTCTGTAATTTATGTAAAAAGTGTAGTTTTTTTTTTCTCTCCGAAAAGAATTTCTCTCTGGACTCCCTGAAAATGAGTGGACATGTTCTTTTTTGCTCGGGTACTTTCAGTCCAATTGAAGGATGGCGTCAAAAAAAGCAAACATTTTCGTGACCGCGTTGTACGGTTTCACTGTTTTACCGTACGTGCCGAAAGAAAGGTACCCGACCAACTGCCCCATTTGCCTTTCCATTGAGGATTTTGTCGGCTCTCTCAGTACCCTAGTGTACAAAAACCAATTGGCGGACCAAGAATACGAAGCAGTTCGCCACGAGGATCCGGAATTGTATCCGGAAGATGGACGTCAGTGCCGTTTAGCGCTCTTGTGAGAGCATCACGACTATGTTTGCGTCGTATGGATGATCAGGGCCCCTTCTTTAATATTCATTGAAGTTATTTTGAAGAACAAACATTATGTTTTCATAAAAATATATCGACATGTTTTGATTTTGTTTGTTTTGCCTATATGACTGAAAAAAAAATCTCATTTTTTATTGAACATCCATCAGGATGCGTTAGACAACAATTCAAAATTCATACTTATTAATTCGCCGATGTCGATTGTATAGGAATTTGGTGATTGCGGTAAAGTTGTTCGTTATACCAAGGCAACATTTTTGCCGCTTAGGTGGCGCTTGCGGCAAAACATACAATATAACTAACCAATATATCACGATGCACAATAGTGGTCATCACGCTCAATGGTATGGGTGCCCTAGTGTAGATGTGGGTGTGAAACTTTGAGAAAAAAAGCACTTTGTCTGTGAAAACATCCGAAACCTGAGTCAGGAAAGCGTTTTACAAATTTCCCAGGGCAAAAACAAAATGTGTCTGACGAGCATATGCGAGTGCCCGTGCTTTCAAATGTCAAGCAATATGACTGATTGCAGATTTTTCCCTTGTAAAAAAGCTTTAAAAAAGCTATAGTTGGAAAATGAATGTTTAATTGTGAAACGAGTAATTCCACTTCTCCATTGTGTCTGGAGCTGGCTCGAGTTTTTGAAGTTTTTCAAGTTGTCAGGGTGCAGGCATATTTACATGGGTTAGTTAAAATTATTCCTTGATCCACCGAAATCCGAAACCGCTCTACTTAGTATTCACATGAGCTCAAATTAAAACATTCATCCAGAATTTTATCCAGAAAATTTTTACATAAATTTCAATTCAAAATTGAATCAAAAGTTAAGTCAGAAATTCTATATTAAGTTCTTCGGGATTTTTTTTTTTTTTTTTTCAAAAAACCTTCCAAGGCTTTTTAGCAAAGGTTTTTTCAAGAATATCCCTTGCAGAAATTTATGAGCATGATAATGATTGACCGGCGCGCAGTTACTACTCCGTTATTGCAAGAACAGGGAACCAATCGATGCTTCTCAGGATCAGTAGCATCTTTAATGTGTAAGTACTGCCGCTCTCTTTATTATAGTAAACAATAACGGTGGCGGCTGCGTCCGAATGCAGGTCAATTTGAGGATAGGAGGGGATATGTTGACGTGTTTCTTGTTTTGACGGAGGGTCCTCTGCACTTCCAAAAGAAAACCCTGGGAGTTTGGATATAGAAAAGGATTCGATTTGGTTAACGATAGAGATGAGCAAAATAATCGGGAGCAATTCAAAAGATCCAGATCACTTAAAGAACGAGTGATATGTGTTTTTTTTTTTTGGCGAGAGTCGGTTCATTTGATCAGTACGGATCAGACAAAAAGTGATTCGAAAAAAGAACGACCGCCACACATGTAAGTAAAGATTTTTGCTGCTAGTTGTGTTAGTGGTAGCGAATGGTGCTAGTGGTGAAAGTTTGAAGTGGTGGAGAATTTGTGTATCTTGGAACACTAGTGACATGCGATAATGATGTTACCGAGAGGGAAAAGACGTATTGCAGCTGCGAATCGGGCTTCTACGGGCTCCGTAACCAGCTGAAGTCCCGTAGCCTTGCAAACGGAAAACAAAACTCGCGTTATACAAGACACTGATCCTTCCGGTTGTCCTATATGGCCATGAATCATGGACATTGAAGGAAGTCGACCGAACAGCTTTCGGGGTGTTTGAACGTAAAGTGCTGCGAACAATACACGGCGGTAAACCAGAAAACGGCATCTGGCGGCGTCGCATGAATCACGATTTGTACCAAGTGTATAAAGAGGTGGATATTGTCAAGCGCATAAAAACACGGCAGGCTGCGTTGGGCTAGTCACGTAGATAATAGATAATATTCAACAGAGAACCCGGACGAGCCGCGCACGATGGCTTTTTGCGGTTGAGGAGGACTTAAGGGGCACTTAACGTTCGGGGCGACTGGAAGCGAATTGGCCCAGGACCGAGCCCAGTGGAGAGACTCATCCATTCGGCGCAGATTCATCTTAGCGAATTGTAGCCATCAAATATCAAGTAAGTTTAGTAAACCGGATCTTTTGAACGGTTCTGTGGCTCAGCGGCTCGCAAAAAAAGAGCGAACTGAACCGAGCGAGCGGAAAAAGAGCGGTTCACTCTCTGTTGCGCGACATGCGTCGTTCCTTTCGTTTTTTCTCTCTCTCAATCTTCGTACATTTCTCCCCAGAAACTCACGATACACATGGCCGATTTCCCTACCCGAACCAAAAGGAAGAAGCAAACCATGTTCTTGCCATTCAAGTGAACACTTTTTCTCTATCTTATATCTTCTTGCGTGCAAGTGGGCTGGGCAAAATCGTTTGTCTATGTTGAGAGCGCAGAGAGCACAGTGCAACAGAAAACTATGCTTGCATGTGTGACGTGGCGCGCAAAGCAAGGCACGTGTCAAGTAAATAATAAAACTGAGAAATGAACGAAAGAGAATATGGGAAAATAATAGGTTCTTTCTTTGTACGGGTCGCTCTTTGTCTGATCCGTGCTGATCAAATGAACCGACTCTCGCCAAAAAGAGCCACGGATCACTAGTTCTTTGAGTGATCCGGATCTTTTGACCGGCTCCTATTCTTTTTGCCCATCTCTAGTTCAGTTCGCTCTTTCTTTGCGAGCAACTGAGCCACTGAATCGTTCAAAAGATTCGTTTCCCTAGAACGAGTGATTCGGATCGGATCGGTTCACTGAAATGAGCGGTTTTGCCCATCTCTAGGTAACGATAAAGATATAATTTGAAACGAATACGTGAGCACTGAGCAATGCATGGATGACCGATACCGATAGTGCGGTTACTACGTGAACCGGACCCAATCGCTGCTCGCTGTACAGGACCATGCAACAGAAATTAACCGACACAAATGATCTGGATTCCATCGCGCGTCCATGAAAGAGTATGCAATAAATTTTACGAACAGTTTCTAATAAAACCATGGAGGAGAGTCCTCAGGAATTTCATTCAAAACTAATTTAAAAAACACCTTCATGAAGTCCTCCTAGAATTCATCCAGAATATCCCTTGCAGAAATTTATGAAATCCAAGAAATAATATCTTGAGAAATCCACTTTTGGTTCTGTAGATAAGTTTTTGATAGTGCTCTCAAAGATATTCATCGATAAAATAAAAATGAAACCAGAAGAAGCATTGGATATATTCCTGAAAAAATCTCTGTATCTTTTTTTTGTAAGTACCATTGGAAGTATTTTCTATCAATTTTTGCAGGAAATCTAAGAGAAAATGTTCTAGCGAATAAATGAAAACAGAATTTACTACTAATCCATTTTATTCCACTTAAGTTTATATCCTTTGACAGATACGAGTCTAGTACACGACACTGAATGCGGCCTTACAGTTGAGGTTGAAACACGCGTGTTTTAAGTGGTGTGGAATTAAATGATATAGTACTGAATTCAGTTCTCATTCATTTAAAAGTATTCCACTAATTAGCTCGAAGCTTTATTATCATTCTATGGGAGTTAAAGCTTCTCAAAGCTATTTTCTGGAAAAATCCTTGAAGTAATTTTTTGGGAATCTTTGAGTCTTAGGCAGTGTTTGAAAATGGTCTCTGTTAAATTCCTGATTTTATGTACATTGTATATTCATTCCAGAATTAAAAGGAAATTTTGAAAGAATTTTCAAGAAAGTATTTGGATGTATTTTTCTAGGATTTTTGAAGGACTTATGCAGTTCTTGAAACCAAAATCCCGAGAGAGTTATTAGAATCAATTGTTACAGGAATATCCAGAGGAGTAACTAAAGATGAATTAAACAAGGAATTTGCTGAGGAATTTCTATCGATTCCTCAGCAACTTCGAGCTATTCCCAGGAACGATTCTGGAATAAATTTTCGGAATGGTTATTGAAGAAATTCCTTGAAAGAAGAAAAATGTATACTGAACAAATAAAGAGATGAATCCCAGAAGGATTTCCTAGCAAATATGTGGAGTTTTTCCCTCATATGATTTTATGACGAATTCTTCTAAGATTTCCTGAATTGATACATTTAATATCTTAACAAATGCTAAGCAAAAAATGAGCTCCATAGCTGATTTTTAGCAGATTCCTCGTGAGATCCATTGTAGATTGAAGATAAATCCTTTGAATCACTTAGGTAAAATTTAATGCAAAACTCTGTTTTGTTGTTAAACTCCAAAAATTATTCAAAAAGATTCTTCTTCTTTGTGGCGTTACGTCCAACTGGGACAAAGCCTGTTTCTCAGATTAGTGTTCTTATGTGCACTTCCATAGTTAATAACTGAGAGCTTTCTTTGCAGATTGACCATTTTTGCATGTGTATATCGTGTGGCAGGGACGAATATACTCTATGCCCTAGGAATCGAGAAAATTTCATTTACGAAAAGATCCTCGACCAGCGGGATTCGACCCTCAGCAAAAAGATTATATGACGCAATTGAATATAAACATGCTTTTAAAAATTGTAATAAAATATTCTCCTTTGCAGCAAACAGCAGAAGATTTTGAGGAGGAGCAACGGACTTCCCCTGTCTCCTCTGGATACGCCCCAAAAACGATGCATGTGCACAAGCCACCAAGCCACAAGTCACCTGAGGACAGCATTTTGAAAGAACTGGAGCGAACAAAAATAGTTCTTTGATCAACAGAACGACTATGACAAAGACGCCATTTCTCTAA
>NW_018735404.1:0-25878 GCF_002204515.2 Aedes aegypti
CTCAGATTACGGTTCTTATGAGCACTTCCACAGTTATTAACTGAGAGCTTTCTTTGCCGATTGACCATTTTTGCATGTGTATATCGTGTGGCAGGTACGAAGATACTCTCGACCCTCAGCATGGTCATGCTAAATAGCTGCGCGTTTACCGCTACGGATATCTGTGCCCCAACTGTTAACATATTGCATACATAATTGGCACACCTTCCCTATTTACATCGTAAAACGGTATATAATCAGAGGTGACGAAAACCGGTGCATCTACCCTACCGATATGTAGCAGGTCCCAATTCCAATGCTGAAGGCTGTCGTGTGTTAGATGTTGGCGTGGTAGTTTGCAAGTGCAAATCTTGTCGATTCCTCAAATTCTTCCCCATTCTCTCAATTCTCCGCGAACGCATAAAAAAACAGTGAACCCACAAAAGGAAAAACCGCGCCGTAACCAATCGTCGTAAATTCTGCGCGGTTGTCCAATAATGGTTGCAGCAATCGCTTAGCATGCGAACGAAGAGAGTAGCTTCCATATAATGAATTAATGTACAAATCGGGCAAATCGGACGACTGCAAAGTACTGTCACAAATCGAGTGCTTCGCGGCCGGAGCGGACCGGGGACTCACCTGTGCAGTGAAATTTACGATTTGGAAAGAAGATAAACCTCACAGTGGCGGAATTCAGCGGTGGTAGCAGAGATGTAAGTGTGAAAGATGTTTGAGCATTTTTTATGACTATTTATCAAACATTACATTCATTTCTTATTCTAGGCGCATCTATATGTTACACGTCACTATCATCTTAATTTTTTTTAACAACAATTACATGACATTTGTCATAACAGTAGGTACAGAATTTTACAGGTGTAATGATTTCACCTATTTATAAGAGAAATGAGATGCTTTCATAATTACCTAACTTAAACCTGAATAACCCGTTTTATAATCACCTACATTAACCTGAATATAAAACGCACTAATCGTGACAATAGAAGATTGCAAATGATTTTTGTCTAAATTTATGAATAATTTTGTTTAGGTATTTGTTCCAATGTTTCAACATTGGATTTTTCTATACAACTCATTAGTACCATACCAGGGGGGAGGGTTGTTTCAGAATCATTTTTAATATTTTATTTTCAATACTTTGCAGAGCTTTCTTCCTGGTGTCACAACAGGTAGTCCATAAAATTTGTTTGAATATCAAAAGCTTGTTCTTTAAGACAAATTTGATTTTTTATTAATAAGGGGATAGAGACATTTAACATATTTATTACATTTGGCTTGAATGCCCTTAATGTGATTTTTGAAAGTTGAATTTTATCTAGCATGACCCCCAGACACTTAACTTCATCTGGCCAATTTATTGGAACTCCTCTCATCGTAACAACATGTCTACTTTAAGGGTTCAAATAAAGAGCTTTTAGTTTATGTGGGAATATTATAAGTTTAGCTTTGGAAGCATTAGGAGAAATCTTCCATTTTTGCAAGTATGAAGAAAAAATGTCCAAACTTTTTTGCAATCTACCACAGATGACACGCATGCTTTGTCCTTTGGCGGAGAGGCCTGTGTCATCCGCAAACAAAGATTTTTGCTTCCCTGAGGTAACTCAGGTAAGTCAGATGTGAAAAGATGTGATTCATCATTCTGTCAAAATGGACCTTTTCAAAAAGTTTACTGATGGAGGGAAAGTGAACTAATTGGACGATAACTGGAAGCTTCTACGGGATTTTTGTCTGGTTGTAAATTGTTACAACCTTGACATTTTAATATTTGTCAGGGAAATATGACAACTGCAAACATATGGTAAGTTTATCAACCAAAAATGATAAGCAACTCTCTGGAAGTTTCTTGATAAAGATGAGAAAACTCTATCATCGCTAAGGCTTCATATTCTTGATTTTTTTTTTTTAATAATAGTTCTCACTTCTTCCAAGTCAGTCTTACAGGAATTTTTCGAAAACGTTCTATTGATTGAGAATGCTGTCGAAGACCTGAATAACTTGATTTCAATTGGACTAGTGAGTAGAAATTTACAATAATTGGCCAAATCCTTAAGCGCTCTGGGGATGGGTCTTAGAGGTTCGATATCTGTAGTAAATTAACTAACAATATATCTAGGTCAATCTTATCCATTGATAGAAGCGTCCTAGCAAAAACTTTCTTCTGCAAAATTGTTCATTGAAGTTTCCGACATATGTTCAAAGACATCTATGCCCAAACGTCTTTTAAAATGTCGATATTCGACATTCAAGAAAAACATTGTCTTAAAAACTTTAAGGCCACTTTTATAGTTTTTTACGTGAAAAGGATCGACAAGAAATATAATAGTACTTTTTCTCAAAATTCTTTATACTCAGACTGTTCGCTGCAAAATTTCAGTATAAGTTTGTTATTTCATTATCGAAATAAAAATAAAAAAAATCACAGCTAATCTTCCACTTATTTCTTCTGAAACACATATAGAATACGGTTTAGGGACAAAATGTCGAACGACAATACGTAAAATGCCAGAATGTCGAATCCTAAAACGTAAAAGGAACAAAACGTCGTTATCGCAATATGCGTTTAGCACTTCATTCTTTCGGGAAAGAACAATTTGCCATGAAATTTCGTTTTCTACCTATTTTATCTTTTCGGCGTTTTGGTCCTCTTGACTTTTGTCCCTTAGACGTTTTGTCTTCTTGACCGTTCTTGGCATTTAACGTTTTGTCACCCAACCATGGAATACATCCCCATATAGTATAGTTATTCTTGAAAGATTGTATTGAAATATTCGTGGGAAAATCCTTGAAGGAGAACTCAGATAATATCTTTAAAGAATTCTTCGAAGGGTATTTTGATAAGAGTTAATGTTGAAACTCTTTATGATTGTTTCTTGCCACCCTTAACCCTTATAGGCCTGAGTGAAAGCAAAATACTAAAACCCTTACCACTCAGCGAATACTCAACGGATTCAAATATTATTTGTCAGTATATTGGCCCACATATCTAGTTTCGAGAAGTGGCCGGAGGAACTCAGGAATACTCTTGTAGCCGGAGTTACAGCAGTGGGTCACTGGGTCAAGTCGGGTAGAAAAAGGTAATTTTTTGGGACTTGCCAAGTTATCTTTATTTATTTCCAATGGCACTAATTTTATTTTGCATAAATTATTAAGATCTGATATTCAACATTATAAATGAATAGTTTTTTCACCATTTAGATATACCAGATGTGGCCACTCGGACTTAACGCCCTGAAGATCGGCTCTAGATTTGTTGGGTACTAAACCGCTTCAAATTTCTAAAAATATAGGTTGAACATAATAGTTCACTAAAATGCGTTCCCATAAGCTTGACATAGATGTGAAGATACAAATTCTGCACTTTATCATAAGTTTGAGGCATTTCGGGGACCCGAAAATGGTCATTTGTTGTATAAATCAAATGCAGTGGACATAATTATTCAATTTAATCGACTATCAGAAGGTTCACGCTGATGCGTTTTTTTACCAAAACTCCTCGAACATTATATCCGATTCTGGAAATTATCTGTGACTTGAAATTTGCCTACCTCCAGGAGCACAGAAGCACAGAACCCTTGTCGCCCGACCTGACCCAGTGATCCACCGCAATAACTCCAGCCACATGAACATTCCCTAGATTCTTTGACCACTTTTAAAAACAAGATGTGTGTACGAGTATACTGACAAAAAATGATTGAAATCCGTTAGGTATTCGCTGAGCGGTGGGAGTTTTAGTATTTTTTTTCTTTCACTCAAGCCTATACGGGTTAAAGGTGTTTTTAAAGCAAGAAATCCGAGATCTCTTCAAAAATTGTTTGTGAAATTGTTCTAGAAAATTCGAAATAAAAATACCAAGTTGTTTAGTCACCTGGATAATTGGAACCGCATCACAGTTACATTAAGGTATACATGAGCTTCATAATGTAGTAGTAATGAAATTTCTATCAGAATTATTCCCCGACCATTCACCCCAGTATGCGTTATTAGTTGTAAAAATTCTATCCCCAATTTTGCACTTTCGAGTTTTCGGTAATTTTTTAAAATTGCATTTACTCGAAGCGTACTTTTGTCAAATGTTACAAATATGCAGTTATGGGCAGTAAAGTTCTTAGATATATCTATCAAGAAACGACCGAGGAAACTCAATTTCTTGAATAGAATTCTTTGGGAACAGCTTCTGGATCTACTCCAAGCATAATTGTTCGGAGTATCAGTCGTGGAATTCCTAGAGTATTCAACTACTTCGTGGCGGAACCCCTGAAGATTTTTTTGTTAAAATTCTCGAAGGATACTTAAGGAAATTCCTGAAAGATTTTTTTCAAATTGTTCATGTGTCTGGAGGAATACGTATTAGAATTTCAAGAAGGGAGCTACTTTCCGCTGGATTTAAAAAAAATCCTGGTGGAATACTTTCCAGAATGTAATTTTAACATATAACGGATCCTTCGCAACTAGCTTCATGTATATTACGGCTTAATCAATTGAAGTTTTTTTTGAAAAAAAAACTGAAGTCGTAGACACAAAAGTCAATTTGAACAAATTGAGAGGAGGAATTGTGAAAAATAATGGATTTGTTCTGGTAGGCTTCGATCCCACGACTTCCAATACGCTAGACTTGGCGTGTTAACCAGCTACGCCACAGAACGGGTAACGACTCTGCACCGCTGTTGGCTGAAACCAGACATACTGCTTCACAAATCTGCATCTCCTTCGGTGTACACCTCTGCCAACTCCTGGCTCTTTTATTTAACGGATGTTTAACGTACTAACCGATTGATTTACTTGCAGTTTGACCGTTATCGACAACAGATTTTTCAGATCTTTGTGCGCTTTCGATAGCACATATGCCTTTCCGACAGAATCCCAGCCGTTCCTAGTAAAATCGAATGCTTTCTGATCATCTTATTCTTAATGTTATTACTCAATTTTGTGTAATAAGTTTATTTTGTCTCTATCTTAAACGATTACTGATCGTGTATTAGAATCCGCAAGTAACCAATAATCACTAATCAGATGGTTTCAGCTTTTGAATTTCCCACCATGTAAATTATTTTCGATCTTTTGTCTTTTGAAGTTTTGTCCTTTCTATTGTATGTCTTATCGAAGTTTTGTCCTTGCGATCTTCTATCTCTAAACTACGCATAGTTCCACGGCAAATTCGACTCCTTCGACTCTTTCCTTATTACACCACTGCCAACTGCTCCCCGCTAACCTGATCCCGTGTATTTAATTTGCATTGAAAGGCCTTTCTGGGTTGCAAATGAATGTGATTCGTTTTGGCTGGCCCGACATGGCGTAACTTCTTTAGGGCTGATTGGAGTTTTGTTCTGTCGTGTGCAAAGACATTTCTCAATGCACTGCGCCATAGTCTTGTGAGTGCATGTATGCAATGCAATCGAAAGGCTACTTCAGATCGCTGCGCTGCTGAAGGCGTTCTGCGATGGTGGCAATGTCAGCGTTAAAAACATATCTGATTGTGAGCCGATATCAACTCAGAGGCCTTAACTCTGTCACTCCCTCTGTACCCGATCATAAGAAAATATCAAGTGAGTATCCTAGTTTGTGAGATTCTTGAAGGAAACCCTTTACGCTTGTAGATCTGAGGTATGTACTCATGTATATGTTTATACAACCTGCAACGATCGTTTGAACTCAAAACTTGACAGAATATATTTTCATAAGCCTTGTAGATCTCAAAGTCTGGCCCACGGAGTTCGTGGCTGACCTGGATCTTCAAAGCAAATCAGTATATAGCTGACATAACTTTGTGGTTTGACCAAGTTGACATTGAATTCTTCTGCTAGTATTAAATTTCAATACCATGACATAGTGGGGGCCTTCCTTAGCCGAGTGTTAGAGCCCGCAGCTACAAATATAGTTCGATTTCCGGTCTATCCATGATCTTTTCGTAATGGAAATTTTCTTGACTTCCCACGATATATGGATGCGAAAATTGGCAAACTTTGGCGATGAAAGCTCTCAGTTAATAACTGTGGAAATGCTCATTGAACACTAAGCTGAGAAGTCGGCTCTGTCCTAGTTTGGGACGTCAATGCCAAGAGAAGAAAAAAAAAGCCATGACATAGTATTCGTTTGACATTGCTTTCTGCTCGGATACCCAATGCAAACGATCACACTAGACGGGGGCAGTTAATCCATTGGTCGCGCACTTGCTGGCACTGTGTAATACGTGGCATAGCCAAGTACAGGAGCCTGCGATGGATAAGACCTATGGTGAGTGCAGGAATAATGCAAATAAGTGCCCTCGTGTGATCTGAGATGCACCTTCTGATGGTAACGTAGCACCCGTGAAGAAGTACTTATTCAGTGGGATCGTGTCGTAGCCAGAGGAAAATTAACAGACATTTACTTAAATTGGTTTTGATAGCTGACTGATAATAAATGGAAGGTTTAGTGAAGAGGTTGATTTTGTTTGCGGATCGATAGGGATTGTGTATAATTATGCAAATTTATGTAAGCAGCTTACATGTATGCTCATGGTTTCTTGATTTTATTTTAATTGAGTTTGCAGTTTGAAGCAAGAATCTGGACAAGTAAAATGCTTTAACCAATTTTCTTCATTTTTCACACTCTCATCAAAACATTGTTTTGAAAAGCGAATAACCGAACATGGGAAATATTTTATGGCCTTAGATAATTACCTGGATTCAGATGACAATGATTAAAATCGACACAGATTCTTAAAAAAAGATATCTTCAAGAAATCTTTTAAAACTGGGGCAAAATAACGAAAAAGAAAATAGAAATCGCTTTTTTGTAATGAAATGGATGCTACGTAGAGGGATAAAAAATGGTAAGAAATTAAATTATGCTTGTAATAATAAATTTCATGCAATTCCCTTTTATCTATAAGCATGCTAATATTCGGTCTTTTTTCTTCTGAAATATGATATTTTCACACTTCACCGTTTGCCTTAAAGATACACTTAAACAGCAGGGACGGGCAGCTCAACGCTAGGAAGAATCATTTTCCTTCATTTCCATTTGCCACTCTGATAGTATCTAAATACGAACCGACTTCTCGCTTGAACCTCATGATCAAACCGGGGTTGGCGTGTGGTAAAATGTGTAAAAATTTGAATTCCTTCGCCCGTAAATGCCAACCCGAAGCATTCCATACACACTTCAGCGTGGGTCGTCGTCATATGGCGCAGAACACGTGAAAAATATGGAAATCAGCCTTGCCCTAGGCGATATACTTACAGAGCAACACGGAGGAAAAGGCACTCAACCATTCGGGACAAAGCAAGGAGCAACAAAAAAAAAAATACACGTGTTAAACATTCTTGTTTATTGATTTTTAATGTCATCCTCTTCGGTTCGTCCTGCAGACGAGGAAGCGTTTCTTCTTTATGACAGGCACATACATACAGTGGTGTTCAGAATAGTAACGAAAACCGATTTTTAAGTAAAATGCTGTAACTTTGTTTCCACCAGATTTTTCAATAAAAATCACTTCATATTTTAACAGAATGAAAAATTTATGATTAAAGTTCTTTACATGTGAAAGCTGTGAAAATTCCAATTTGTATCTATGAAATCGTCATTGTACAGAATATTAGTCATGTTCGAAATTTGGGACAAAACGGTATGTTTTGTTTATTTCTTTGTTTTTTGTTTAGCAGCATTTTTTTTAATTTGCTTGTTTTTACGTCAAGTTTGAAATGCAATAAGAAGTAAATTATTTTTCAAACAAATTCCAGGTGGAAATTGTTCAAAAGGTAAATGAATAAACAATGTAAAACTCAAAGTTGATACCTTCAGCAGAAATTTCATTTCTTATATGTAATACCGTCAAGCCACCATTCACCGTGCATTTAAGAAAAATCTGCATTTCAAAAAATTATATAACTTATCCAAATAATTTGAAGCGTACTAGAATACCACTGCGTAGCGTGCAATTATATCATAATTCAGGGAAAAATCTAAAACTAGTGATTCATAACAAAAAATTACTTAAAAATTATGTTTGAAAATGTCATGTTAAGGTCGCCTCGTACCGTTCTATGTCACCATTTACCGTGCACGCTAGTGCACCATTCACCGTGCATATAGTTTTGTTCATGATTTTATTTCGTATCTTGAAGAAACGTTGTTGATGAAGCAACTATGTTGCTAGTAGTATACGCACTCATTTTTAAGAGTATTCAAATCTTCATTTACAATAAAAATCATAAAATGTTTAAAAATTGGCTAAATCATTATATTTTTATTAAAACCGTTATATGAGGTTTGACTGTATTGTCCAAACCATTCCATATTCACTCAAAAACTAAATATGAAATTGTTTAATCACGACATAACAATAAATCTAATATTACCGAATAATTTCATGCCTTTTAAACTAATGCACGGTAATAGGAACCATATATATTGAAAAGAGTCCATTCACCGTGCATATGGGTTTCGACTGAGACACAATAAAAACTCTAATTTGCATAAAATCTCATTGCTCATACGATTAAATACATCTTACTAATAGTATCCACAGTGAAAACTTGTTGAAATTTTGGAAAATTGCATACCTTAACGTATAAATGAAAAATGTGATTTTTTGGAGTTTCTACCAAGAGTGTTGAAAAATCTCATTATCGAACAGAATTCACATGATTTTGACTACATAAACCAGGTTTTTCAGAATACTTTGTGACAAAAACTACTCCATTTTATCAGTTTTATCTTATTTTGATGACAAAAGAATAATTTGTGAAAATTGTATGGATATTTTCTATGAATTTGTATATGTGCACGGTGAATGGAGGCCGCACGGTGACTGGTGACTTAACGGTACATTTTTTTTTTTTTTTGAAAATTTGGTGCTCAACATCTAAACAGATGCTTCAAAAAATTCCAAATTTAAAGTTGAGCATTTACGGCCGTCACTACTATTTTGAGCCCAACTGTACATCGCCTTACCAAAGACTGACATTCAGCCGAGAGTGGGGTGTCAAATCGATTTCAGCGATTGTCCTTTGAAGCTAACCGCAGCAGGACTGACGACGGCTGATGCTGTTTTCGGGTGTCTGAATCTGAGCCGCGGGCTGTGTTTATTTGGGATGCTGATTGCAAGACGCGATTCGGGATTGCACTATGAGCCTACAGTCAAAATTTATAAGTCAAAATATATCTCTAAAACACTGAAATGAGTTTTTGGGTTCTCTAAGAACTTTCCAAGATAAAATTATGATAAAATGAACAAAAACATTTATGAAGCAAAATATTTAAATTCTCATAAATTTGATAAGATCCTTAAACTTTTGATTTGATTAACCAAGTCAAAGTTTAATTGGGCAAATTAGGCAAAACTATATCCTACATAAAAGTTGCTCGGAATATGAGTCATGTTCGCAATTTCAGACAAAACAATAATTTTAGTATGTACTCTATGAAAAAGGTTTTGAACTTTCATCATAATATTTTGATTTCTGACCCACAGTGCGCCGCTGGGGGATCGATTTCCGTGTAATGAAATAGGTTGACACATGCGAGCCCTGGGAATAGCAGTAGCACTGCGCGATGGGTAGTGTTGAAATGCTGTAAATGTTTGATCCTTTTGATGTGGATGTTTGCCCGGTAGCCTTTGAGGGTGCGGATGCTGTATCGGTTCAATAAGCCAGGATATTTAAAACCGATGCGTGTGCATGTAATTTTCCGGTTGATTTGAGGGAAATGACGCGTCACATTCGTGGGTCACGATACTCGTAATTTGGGAGAGATCAAACTGGATGAGGGTGGGAATTGGTGTATGTGTACATCAGAGATTTAATGATTAATCGAAATATTAATCATGATTGATGAATAAAATTACAAAATTTCTTCGGTTAACCTATCTCTTTTGGGTACCGTAATATTTGTAAGATTTATCACGTTTGATAGTTTTCCATGTCTGTTTTCTGTAGTTTTACTAGTTGTTAGTTGTTTTTGCTGTTTGAGGGATAACATCAGGATCAGCGGGCCTTCCTTAGCCAAGTGGTTAGAGTCTACGGGTACAAAGCAAAGCCATCCTGGAGGTGTCTGGGTTCGATTCCCGGTCGGTCCAGGATCTGTTCGTAATGGAAATTTCCTTGGCGTCCCTGGACATAAAGTATCATCGTACCTGTCACACGATATACGAATGCGAATATGGCAACCTTGGCAAATAAAGCTCTCAGTTAGTAACTGTGGAAGTGCTCAAAAGAACACTAAGCTGAGAAACAGGTTCTGTCCCAGTGAAGACGTAACGCCAGGAAGAAGGTATAGACAACAAAAACTATTTGAAATGTCAACTTTTCATCAAACAAGCTGACTCGAGAAAAGTTTGAGTTTTCTTTATTAAAAAACAAGTTCTTTCAGATCCTGTCAGCAAGCTGACATGTGCTACAATTTTTCCCCCAACATCACCGTACATGTTACATCTCAAATTTGCAAAGAAAAAAATCCAACACCATAATAACAAGGGTGCTAAATTTGTTTTCCTATGTGAAAGGAAAATAAACCGCACAGCAAATGGATGGCCATAAAGGCGGAAAGCATTTTCAAAATTATGAGCACGGAACTCTTACCCAGGAGTAGTAATTTCCCATGTTATTTTAGCGTCGTACCGTAAAACGAAGTTCGCTTGAATTCAGAGAAGATTATTTTTCTTCTTCTTTCTGGCGTAACGTCCCAACTGGGACAAAGCCTGCTTCTTAGTGTAATGTTTCTATGGGCACTCCTACATTTATCAACTGACATTGTCAATAACCATTTTTGCATTTGTATATCGTGTGACAGGTACGATGATACTGTATGCCCTGGAGAGTCGAGAAATGTTTCAACTCGAAAAGAACTCTGACGGGATTCGAACCCGCGACCCTCAGCTGGGCCATGCTGAACAGCAGCGCGTTTGACGCTACGGCGATCTAGGCTCCAGAGATTATTCAACACATATTTTTCCAGAAGTCTGGCTGGAAATATGAAATAATATTTTTCTATGGTATGACTGACAATATGAGTAAGAACGAATGTAAATTCACAAGTGATCACTAACCGCCCTTCTTGGTACACACTTGTCAAAACCATAACGTTACTGCCGATATGTACAAGTGGCTGGCATTTTTATTCTTTATGACA
This sequence comes from Aedes aegypti, assembly GCF_002204515.2. NCBI lineage: Eukaryota > Metazoa > Arthropoda > Insecta > Diptera > Culicidae > Aedes > Aedes aegypti. Next base: position 11,110 of record NW_018735404.1, read on the forward strand.
ACGGCCACTTTTTGCGTAATATACAGCACCTAGCACCAAGTCATGACAGGGGCTGATATTTGATAACACGTAGGGTGTGAATATTAGGGGGTGGCAAAAAGCATATTTATTCCAAAAGTGCGAGAGCGAAAAGAATGAACGTCATAAAAATGAAATGTTACCGCTGACTTTGGGGAAAATCTTTGCTCACAAAAGTGAGGTACACTCGTTGTGGACGTTCCTGTAAGCGTAATAACATTGGTTACTTCTGTCAAATGCAAAACACAATGTACACGCATTTACACTATTCATTTTATTTCTCACAGGATCAAAATTTTCAACATACTAGGATAAATCATGTATTTTTGTCAAGGAAAGGATAAATAATAAGGTTATAAAGTATATTACCTAATGTTACAAATATGTATACTTGAGGTGAATCAACTCGGAATCCAAATATGGCAGAATTCAGTACGTCATTTTCAATTTTTGAAATGCATGATAATTAGGTAAAACAAATAATGTTATTTCATAAAAACCAATGACGTTTCCAAACAGTAACGAACATCACGCACTTCTTATCGCATACCATATTTTTGTATCATACCATGTGTTCGGACTACTGAACACACTCATGTTGTTGTTATTCAGAACTGCTTGAGGCATTGAACTAGTATTGAAAATATTCACTTCCATATGAGAACTCAACATGTATTATTTAGGTATTGCAATAACTGATCCAATTATCAGTTTAGTGTTTGCAGAATATGCATGAGATCATTGGCGTTGCCAGGATTTTTTCTTGAATTTTTTCTTGTTTAACAGAAGTAATGTCGGTCGCAATAATCACGATTTTCACAAATTTCGTATTTTGCATAGATTTGTATTGAAACTGATTTTGGTTTTTTTTTTCGTGATTTTGTACATAAATAATATTTGTAGATTTCATTTTTTACTACTTTTAAATGTTCATTTCTCGAATAATCTCTATCAAATTATTTAACCCTTTCTTTCACACGACTTTGATCAACTATTTCTGTAGCAAAAATGCGTTCTTATATAAAGTGTTCGAACGAACAATGTCTCAAAGGGGTAAAATTTTCAAAAACAGCGTGGAAAATACTTGTTTTTCAATACATGTTTAACTATTGAAATAGTTATTACAATTTTGAATCAATCTAATTAGTATGGAATTATTTTCTAATAACGAATGCATAGTATTCATCTAATTAGGTTTGTCTCAGGTTCGTAGAAAACCAATTGAGCTCCAGAGCTACCATGGTAAAGAGAGGGTTAAAACATTTCTTAAAACATTCCACCAGATAATGCTTTATAAATTCTGTTAAACATTTCTGCAGGAAGGCCTTCTACGTATATATTACATACAAATTCCTACTGATAGTAAAAATATTATCCAGTTGTTCATAAACACTTTGTTGAAGATTTTCTTAAATCACTGAGAAAAAGAAATTATAGTAGTCTCATCAAAATTGACTGCAAGAACACCAAGAAAGGATTTTTTCCAAAAAATCGTTAAAGAGTTCACTGAGAGTGCATTGTATTCAAGCCAATCCTAGAATTTTCAAGAGCACATATTTAAATATAGAGAAGCAGAGAGCCAATCGCGCTGAAAATAATATCGATTGGTCGCCACCAGCGAGTGACCAAATGATAAAGTTTTCAACTTAGATGGTTGTCTGGTTCTTCAAATTAATGGAAAAAAAGTTGTTCTTTCAGATTTTCTCTAAAGATTCCTCCTAATGTTCCGCAAGTTTAATTACCAATTAAATTGAATTCAATTGCGAAAAAGTTCTAAGCGATTTATCAAAGTTGTTCTTCGCAGATCTTTCTCATTTTTTCACATAAAGTTCTCCAGAATTTTTATTAGATATATCTAGAATTCTCTTTGATTCCTTCAAAAATATCTCAAAAATAATATTTGAAAATCTCTTTTAAAATGCCAACCTAAGAAGATAAAAAAAGAAATCCACCATTCCCATAAAGTTTCTAGCATGAAGCGCTCAACTGTTGATGAAACTTTTCCACGTAAAAGCTTTAAAAACTATCCCAGCAATTCGATCAGCAATTTCTTAGCAGAATTATATGGTTGTTTGTCCTGGAATGTCGTCCTAGGATTCTTCAGAAAAATTCACCTGATATTCATCCAAATACTTTCCATAGATTTCTTATCTAAAAACATGATAAACTGAATTTAGTACTATACCACTTAATTCCGCTAGAGTATGTATCTTTTGACAGATACCCGTATTTCGAGCTCAACTGTAAGGCCGTCTTAAGTGTCGTATATTAGACTCGAGTCGAGTACCTGACAAACTAGATTCACAACAAAAAATCCTGATTTTTCGTCTTTTGTAATGAATTAGTGTAAAAGTGAATAAAATTTTCACCGAAATTTGTTTTTATCTGACATTTTATAAAATGTTTGGCATGAGCTCCGAAGATTTTGGTTCAAGGTTTCTCATGAGAGCGAAGGAAAGAGAAAAACAAAATGTTGAAGCAAGCAGAAACAACATATGGACAACGGAACAACGAAAAATAAGTGACTTGTCTTTTGAAATCATCCTTAAAATCTAGCAGAATTCCTTCCTTGACTTTGGTCTCCCCAAAATTTCTGCCAGAAAACCTCTACAAATTACGGCTTGGAATTGCAATAGAATTCAATCCCAGAATGTGGGTTCTGTCACTAATTGACAAAGAAATGTTTTAATGAAGAACCTAAAAAAATTCTATATGTTTAAATTTCTAAATAAATCACTTCCCCATTCCAAGTTATTCTGCCAAATGCTAAAAATTTGAAAAATTTCATAACAATCGGTTAAGTGATTATTGAGATGGCATCGAAACAACCCAGCCAACGAATTTGTTCACATAACTGAAATTCAGCTCAGGAAAGTAAACACTTATTCGATAATAATAAATAAAAGATCCACGTAATGATCTTCAGATCGCTAATCATATTGGCTACCACTGTTCCGTTCAGTCTCTATTGAAAGACACGGAAATTTGGCAAATATAAACTTAACAATATAGCTGATCTGCATGTACGTCTATTCCATCCATACTGACATAGGCACACCGTGTATAGGCACCACCTAAGTGAAAACTGCTCCTTAGCATTCTATAGTTTTCGATTTCATGGAGTATCTAGTTTCAAAACAATCCGAGCAATATGCCCCTCCCGTAGAAAAAGTAAGAGGTTGTTTCCGAGATACGACCGCCAAAGTGACGTTGGATAACTTTAGCTTCTTCTATTTCCTGGCTTGAGATCGTCACGAACTTATGAAAGATTTCTAAAAGAACAGCACCAATTTTCGACCCAACACTAATTTTCGACCGATTTTCGATGATTTTCGACCGACCGATTTTCGATACTGTTTTGGCCTACTTTGTATGAAAATCCAAAAATTGGCACAGAATTCTTGTAGGTCGAAAATCAATGCTCTTCTAATCAATTTTCACACTATTTGTTGCATGTCAATTCTGACCTATTATGAACATTTTGTGTTATTATTTGGTTGGTTCGATTAACACTTCAACCAGTCGATGGAAGAAGAAGCATGAGCGGTAACTTTTGCTCAACAAACAAATATTCCGCTTGAAGGTCCACGCATGATCCACTAAGATTGATTGCTTAAGTGGGTTCCAAAGCCTTTCGATACTCGTCGTATCCGTGGCGAACGCGCTTAAATTGTATTGAAGCACAATTTCAAACAACTGCCCTTTTCAGGGCCACAATTGATTAAATAATTTATTTAGTTATCAATTATAGTTTCGGAAGATTAGTTTTCAACGGAGATAAATGGCAAACAAAATTTAACATAGGTTCCCGTCGTTCGGGTCGGGCGGCGGTAGCATTTTCGCAGTCTTTTCTGTGTGCGTATTTCCATTCGATCGACAATGTCTTACCAAATCGAAACGTCAACAATGCTGTTGCTGATTAGTTTTAGCTCTGTGTTTGACGAGTTGATTCTGATCGCTCTAGTATCATGTAGGTAGCGACGGCGACAACGGCATTATGCGATCATCTCTAAATGCGAAACAAACCGGGAGGGATTCTTCATTCAAGTGCCGTTCGCAATTTATCCGACTCATGCACACACTGTCGACGATTGCCCCGTGCGCGCACAATGGGAAATTTATTTCCCATTTATGGTTGCGTGCAAATGACTGACTAAAATCGGAATCAATCACATCCAATCATCAGTAATGTCGCTCTTCACGGTGGAAAATTCTCACAACTCTTTTAAAATGAAATTGTCGTCCTGAAAAGGACGGTTGGTGGTAGTCACCGTCGATCAAACTGGGTTTTCATTCCATTGTTAGACAGAAACACACAAAAAGATTACCGAAGACGATTAAATTAAAATGCGATCGGTAATTTTGTTCTTTCTTGTCCATCCTTGTATTCGATGGTTTGCTCACTCCTCCGACGGTAATTATCAAGGTTTCTAGTCGCATTCTCCACGAATTCGATGGGCTAGCTAGATGCCAAGGGCCATGATGAGCGATTACACGGAACCCGCAGCTTTTAGCTTGGGAATAAACAGCAGCAGCAGCGACGAACGTGTAAAATTTATTCCGATATGAGTCCTTCTCCGATTGCTGGTCAACGATTGACTGATGCGCGCGTGAAGTCGAGTTTGGTTGGCTTCGACTGAACACGAGATAATAAAGAGAAGTAAGAAGAAGACCGAAAGGGGCGTTTCCCTTTGAATGACGAAAGTGGCTAAGATATCGCGCAATGATGTCTGTGTCAGGAATACACAAGAAAAATGTGCTTTTCTATGAAAAATAAGGCATGCTTCGATATTTCCTAATTTTTCAATAGTTTAGTCATGAGAATCAATAGTTTTCATTGTTGGAGTAGATTCGTAGAAAGATTTCCAATCGATTGGTGTAAGAATCTTGAAAATCTTTCCGGGCGTTAGTAAGTTATTAACAGTTAAAATCTAACCACTTTTCGTGACGCGAGCGATTTTTCGTTTTTCGAAATTGTACCCCAGTATGTTGCCGTAAGACGTTATCCAACGTAAAAAAAAACACTGCCGAAGTGAATCAAAAATGCCAAGAATAAGATCCGGCTCCCTATTACCTCATGAACAATTCCGAGTACATACATATGGATGGTTGAGTGAATCTTCAACCAAGACACGAATTGTAAGATTTATAACCAATTCGTGCCCATCTTGACTGACAGTATCAATTTATTCACCGTATGATTCATTCATTCCAAATACACCTTACAGAAGATTTATTTTCCTGTTCAACATTAATCACCTGCAAACTTCAAAGCCGGAGATTACCGCAGTATCGTCCATAAAATGATGCGTTGCCTTTGTTATCAACCAGCGTCAACGATTTTACGGACTTCCTCTCCTTTTACGGCATTTTCGGATGTAATTCGTGGTGTCCCAGACACCCGTTATAAATTTATACATCGTTTACACGACATTAAGAATCACTTATGCTCTTATCTCGAATGACTTAAAAGAAAAATAAAAAGAATCATTCCTAATAATCCCCATTTGAATACTTACAGTTCGCCGAAAGATAAACCCGATCCCGAACATCACCTGCCGTCTCTTCGCCGCCGCTCGTGACCACATTCTTCAGGCGCGTTCCGCGATTCCGTTCATATCTCTCGCACTGACTGGGAAGCTGTACGAAAGGAATAGGAAAACAATAAATTTATTATGTGTGTGCCTGGGTGGATAAAATTGATTGTCTTCCACCTCTCGCGGCTTCTTCTCCGCGGACCGTTTTCAACTCTGTTTTGTACCTGTAGCTTTGAGGGACCGAGTGGCACCGCGACCGCGAATCTGTGTATCTCCATAAGTCTACCTTTTGCTAGAAGAGAACATACACCAGAGTTGTAAGCGCCATGCCATCATGTATGGAAATGAGGTGTAAGTGAAATAATCTCCCGCCTGCAGTTAGTCAATCGAGTGAATAATCATTGAGTAGAGGCGATAAATCTTGTTGGTTGGATTTGTTTCTCTAGAAAATGCGGGGGTGCCTGAGCAAAATAGATGCAATTGCGTTGAAAAGGTTGAAACATTTTCTGCTTTGACAACGAAATTAATCCTGCGTTTGAAATGAGATGTGTATGATGCATAACAAAGAATCCCAACAAATCTATTTGAAAATGTAAGAAACGCTTCTTTTCAAAACAAAATGTTCGCAAATTCTTCGTAATTTTACCTTTGAATTTACCTCCAATCGCTACACTGCATAATTTTTTATGTGTTTCTCCCCGCTTTAGGAATAATAAATTTCAGGCATCACAGATAAAAAATTTCTTCAGATATCTAGTTATTCCATTTGTATTTCTTCAGATATATTCAGTGATTCCTCTAGATATTCTTTTAAAAAATACCGTAAAACGGGGTAACTTTGATAGTTTTTTCGAAGAAAACTTGAATATTTATGCATGCTGTTTCAAAGAATTATAATTTATATTTTTAAAACAAGTACTGGCATCCTAGCTAACGATTACAGTCGATAAATTGCCAAAAGATTTATTTTGAATGGATATATAATTTTTCATATAATCGGAAGTCGGTTTTCTGTTTTGGGGTAACTTTGATAATGGAGAATTAATCAAACAAAATTGAATGAACTACGAACATTTGTAGGGCATTGCATACCCCTGGGCGTTTAACGTTATATGGGAAATTTCTGACTTAGATTACAAAAATGGTCCCAGTTTGTGAAAATGCTTTCCGCTAAGAGATTTGAGACCGTATTCAAGTTCTATGATAACTAGGCTGTCAAAGATAAGTGGCCAACTATTCAAAACTATATCAAATAGTGATCATAGAACAGGTTGTTTGTAAGCATTTCGAAGATGCTAAAAATTGTGTTTATTTTTGATATCCGTGTAAAAAGCCTCAAATTTTCTCGATTCAATAGCTCTTACATGAAGTGTCATACTAATATTCTTCAGTTTTGCATTCGTTTTGCTTAACCGATTAACAGAAATTATGATATTTCGTTTATTATGTGGTGGGTTCCGCATTATCAAAGATACCCCGTTTTACGGTACTCATATAATACTTTCAACAGAAACTGATAAGGTTATTAAAATAATCATCCAAGAATTATTCACGAATTTAATTGATTTCTTTTGGAATTGTTAGCTTCCAAATGAGCAATTCTTGCTGAAACCAGGCCGCCATCGGCACCCATTAGAATTCCAATTTTATGTCACTGATCGCTAGTTTTCGATAGAACTTAAGGGTGGTTCTTTCAATTTTCTCAAATTAGTGGACCCCTCGTACGCCATCTTGCAAAAAAGCCCATTTTTTATAAATCATGGGTATTCACGTGACATGTCTCATATTTCCCTTGGAACACATAGCAAACTTAGTGGCATCGTACAGAGAAAAGATATAGCTTTCAATTGAAGTTAAAAAAATTTTGGCCGTTATTTTAAATTTGACGGCCTTTTTAAATATTGTTAGAAAATTTCGTTTTTTCACCAATAACGCACCGCTCGTTTTGAATTCTGAGATCACCACTAGAAAGCTGAGGAAAATTGCGTAAGATAGGCTACAAAACTAGGTGAGCAATGGTATTTATTCTATGAAATTAACGATTTTCTAAATCATGTTCTACGATTGACGAGTGCAATCAATGCAAACATTATTTTTATACAACAAAGAAACATGTTTTCAATAGTTTGTGTATTATTCGAGTCAGATGAAGAATAGGAGTATTATTTTGAGTGAAAAAATCTGGCGGCCATCTTGGATTTTGACGCCATATGTTACGCAATTTTTCCTCAGCTTTCTGATGGTGATCTCAGAATTGAAAACGAGCGGTGCGCTATTGGTGAAAAAACGAATTTTCTAACAACATTCAATATGGCGACCAAATTGAAAATAGCAGCCAAAATTTGTTAAACTTCAAATGAAATCTATATCCTTTCTCTATACGATGCCACTAAGTGTGCTATGTGTTAAAAGGGATGAGACATATCACGTGAAGTAATACCCAAGATTTATAAAAAATAGGCTTTTTCGCAAACTGGTTAGCCCATCAATTTGAGAAAGCCGTAAGGACTTAAATTTTATCGAAAACTAGCGATCATATGACAAAAATTGGAATTTTAACGATGGGTGCCGATGGCGGGCCTTGTTTCTTGCGAGAATTGCTCAGATGCATTTTTGAACTAAACCAGGATTTTCCAATAAATGACTACAGGGATTCTTCAAAGTCATTCGATTTAAGTAGCTTTCAGATACTATTCTAAGAATCATCGTTTCGGACTGCCGTGTAAATCGGACGCTTTTTTCGATAGCTCGTTTTTCGAAGATTTTCTTGTGTGCGACGTGCACTTTTGCTTTTTCCGCGATATCGCGATCCCGTGATGCTCCCCGGTGCTATCATACCTTCTTGTTGTGGCTAGCGAGCGAGTCTCTCTGCAGCAAGTAGCAGGAGAACAACCGCGGCCCAAAGCAAGGCGAAAACAGAAGGCGGATTCCGCCTCGAACCCTGCCCCGCTGGCCGAAACGGGTAAACAAGCACCACGAAGCGAGCCCGCAATGAAGATGACAACCCGGCGGCTTACAACAGCAGGTTGCTGGCAAGCAACCAGTTTGCCTCCCTGCTAGTGGACTAAGTCCCTCAGAAGGCAAAGGTTGCCCCCCTGTTTGCGGCGACGACGGACATCGCGGTACTGCGGTCGGAACTAGCGGCCCTCAACATCAAGCCGCTGTTTAAGGTGTTGTGAAGGTTATGTGCGACTCCTGCAATGACTACGAGAAGGCCGGTAAGCTGCTGAAGACAAAGGGGCTGGAGTATTACACTCACGATGCCCCGGTAGCAAGCCGCTGAAGTTGTTTCATTCGAGGGCTTCAGAATACACCCCGGAGGCTATCATCGAGGAGATGGTGCTGGTCGGACTGGAGCCGACGAACGTGTTCCCATCCGGCGAGTGCAAGGAGGAAGGCATCGGAACAGCCTGTACCTGGCCCCACCTGGCGAAAGGGATCCATCACCATGGCAGGCCCTGACGAAGGTAAGAGCGCTCCTTCAACATCGTAGTTGAATGGGAGCGCTACCTCCCGAAGAAGAGAGACGTGACGCAGTGCGACAACTGCCTCGCGTTCAGGTACGGTACGAGGAATTGCCACTTGAAGCCCCGTTGTGGCAAATGTGCCGGTGCGCATGCCACGACGACATGCCAGCCGATGGAGGAGGCATCGAAACGAAGTGTGCCAACTGCGGTTCCAACACTTTTCAACTCCCCGCTACCAGGTGTCCACCGGCAGGCATCTCGCCAGCCGGCCCCTCCGTTCAGTATCGCCTTGCGGCCGCCGCCGCTGCTCCATCGATGCAGAGAGCGCCCCCTCCTGGATGGGGGAATCCTGGACCCAGTGCTTCTGGCACTCCTCCCTTCGACGACTGCTCCCTGTATACACCGGAGCAAATCTTGGAATATACCAGGAACTTGTTCCAGCGGCTGCTATCCTGCCGTTCCAAGTCTGAACAGATCGACGCCGCCAACTCGGTGGTATTTGCTTTCCTCTCCAAATATAGCCCATGAGGCCATCACCAAGATCGCAAACTGGAACGTTTGTTCCCTCCGGAACAAAGCCATCGAGTTGGTTGACTTTCTCGAAGAGAAAAGCATCGACATCGCCATCATCACGGAGACGCACCTTAAGCCTGAGCTTAGCGTCTCCAATCCCAACCGTCGACTTGTGCGGGTAGATCGGACCGGCTCTTGAAGAGTCGACATCGCTTTGCGCCACAACATGAACTGTCGCCTTGCTGACGAGCCTGCAGCTCGAACTTATTGAGGCTGTAGGAGTTGAAGTGCAAGCTTCTGACGGTCAACCATCATCGCTGCATACTACCCAACGCAAGCGAACCTCAACAACGGGTCGGCAACGGCTCTAACGGTAGGACATCACCAAACTAACTCGGCCAGCGCGGGCGGTACATCATCGCTGGCGGACCTCAACACGAAGCCTGGGGAACCCCCGGAGAAACCGAAACGGTGTCATCCTGCAGCAAGGCTTGGAGGAAGGTGACTTCAACAACTTGAGCCCGGATACTCCCACCCGGTTGAGCAGATCCGGGGCCCATGCCATCATCGACCTGTTTATCACCAACATGTTGTAGGTTATGGCCTTCAGTCTATTATGCTCAAAAACGGATTTTACGTTTTCATCCGACGTTTCGGACACATTTTATTGTGCCTTTTTCAAGGAGTTAACTGTGTTCCGTTTTCTCGTTAACATGCCCACAGCATAGGCAGCATAAGTCAACATACAGAATTTTGCCCGTTCTGGTCTTAACACGGCGTAGAATCCGAAAAACGATCGGGTCGCAGAACTACGATAAGTTGCCTGTTTATTACGTATATGCCTATTTATTACTTATACAATAAGAATAAAAGTGGCGATAAACAGTAGAAGGGATTGTTGTTTTATCAAATTGTTGAATGAATTTTCAAAAGATTTGTGTTAAGTTCCTAAATATACCGTAAAGGATGGTACACAAATTATGTCACGCTAAATTTAAACTTTTTTGACCCCCCCCCTTTGTCACGTTTTTTGTATGAGTCCTCCGAAATTTTTGTAAGGCTTGTCACGCTTGGCTTGACCTCCCCCCTCCTCGGAGCGTGACGTAATTTGTGTACGACCCCTAATTAAAAACGAAGACTTGTTTGTGTTTAAGGAGATATCTTGAAATTTGGATAAAAATTGTGCGCTCATGTCCCGGTGGCTACATATGGTTTCCATATTAACATTAAGTGTTGGATAACATATCTCTTATCTGCTATTTTTGAGTAATGTCCTCTAAAATTATTATTTTCTTTTTCATTTCAAGTTTGTGAAAACTTTTCAAAGATTTTTATATGAATCAACATAAAATTTGCAGAAGCACTCAAATTTCATGTCTGTAATCCTCCATAGATAATGCAAGATCTTGCCAAGGTTTACTTGACATATTTAACCCTCTAATACCCAAATATATATTTTCGGTCTATATATCATTTTTTCTTTATCTAAAATCATTCTAAACACGTTTTGGGCAATGTTTTTTTTTCTGAGTGAATTTACGAATTTTGTTTAATTTTATTATTTCTTTTTTTCTGGGACATTTTTTATTTTTCGTGTAAATTACGGAAAAACAGATTTGGAATCATTTTAATAATTCCAGGCTTTCTTCTGTGGTAGATTGATCATAGAAAAATAAAAGGTACGATTTCTTGTGTCAAACATTAAATGAACCCTAGGCACGATGTATTTGTGGAGCAACTTTATTACAAAAAAATAGGTATGTCTGAAATTTCATACTTAAAACAATTAGATTTTTCTCTTTCATTTGCGACCAAAATCAAAATGATCGGTTCTGGACCCCCCCCAGAACATTTTTTTAAATTTTGTGTAAAGTGTTTATGGATATGTGTTGTTGTACCGACGCACATTGCGTGGAACGTATGGAGGTACGGGACAAACTGCAAGATCAAACCATTTGAATACTTGGCATGGAAATTAAAGTTGTTCTTGGTCAAAAGAGCTGTAATAAGCATAAATGACATATGATATACGCATAATCGCAAAACTGTCTCAAGCATCATATTAATTATTTTCCACGAAACCCTTGAAATATACCTAAATTGATCATAATGATGTAAGAAGTTATTAGGAAATATTTCTCGCATAACTTATGATCTCGTCCTAAGGTGAAGATGCATCGAAGTCAAACCTCGAATTTTCAAGAGCACAAATCTAGAGAACCAGACAACCTTTTACGTCGACCATTTTATTGATTGGTCGCCAACCAGCGAGTGACCAGTGAGTTACCGGTTGTCTGCTTCTCTAGACTTGTGCTTTTGAAAATTCGAGGTTTGACCTCTATGTATCTTCACCCTTAAAACCATTGAAAACTGAGTATGAAGCTCGTTGTTATTAAGCAGATAAACGGACCAAAATAAAAACTGTCACGCTGGGAGACAGAGGAGGATCTTCTCTTCATCGTAGCATTGTGAAATAAAGTGTAAATCCATTCGTTTGCTCAGTAATAACAAGCTACACACTTGGTCACCTATGGCTTTTAGGACGAGATCATATATTATGCGAATTTTCTTTATTTACTCGTAATACAAAATTGAAATACCGGAAACCTTTTCAAATGTTTTACATTCTTGCACATAAATTACAAATCTTATTAATTTATTTTTTATTGGAAATAGTTGCTTTATTTGTTATTCTAATAGGTGAATACTTATAGATGAATAACAGTTTTATAAAATGACCGGTCGCATTTGAAAAAAGCGCTGAAATCTTTACTAATATCCATTTTCCAGTAATCCTAGTATACTTAAATATTTACTTACAGATATACATACGTACATTCATTTAAATATACATCCAAACATATGTACATTAGGGCGATTCAAATTTGAAAACTGTTTGAAAATCCAAGCATATGGGAGCTCCTTAGCATCGTTACCATAAAAATAGTGTTCTGTGAAATTTTCAGCTTTCTAGGTGGTGATTTAAAGGTGGCCCAAGACAATGTAGGTCTGTTATTGTTTGGGATTTTTGTACATGTTTGCTGGGCTCTTATTCCATATTGAGCCAAATAATAGCAAACAAACTCATGAATATCTCTTCTGCTATTTGTCGGATTGAATTTCATTCTTAGCAAATTTCTTTATTATGGTTTGAAAATAAGTTTTAACTATGGGATAATAAGTTTGTACTTACATTACAGTACTAGCGTGTTTGGAACATATCTCAAAATTTCTTCATAGCAGTTTCCACATAAACCTACATTGTCTTTGGGCCACCTTCAATCACTACTAGAAAGCTGAAAATTTCACAGAACACTATTTATATAAGGATGACAAGGAACACATGGAGAGTGGATTCACAAACATTTTTAAATTTTGAACCACCCCAATGTACATAAACACACGGATACGCAATACAAACATATGTGCAAGTCTCTCGAAATCAAACATAAAAAAATTACTCTAGACCCCCGACCGATTTTTTTGGTTTTTGCAGCAAATGAACGCGAGAGACCTAAATTTTATTGTGGCGAAAGTTTCAGACTTACCTATTTTTTTGTAATAAAGTTGTTCTACGAAACACACCGTGTAGGCATTTGTAGGTTATGAAAATATACAATTTTTTCAAACATTTTCAAAAATCACAAAAAACTTTCTTCATATGTGTGTTATGGTTCAAGGTTTTTGCAAAAATAATAATCATTTTGATTTCCGAGCTACGAAAAAATACACCAAATTCCAAAGTGTACCGTCTAAAGGCGGGGTTGGATATTAGAGGTTTAAAGGGTAACTCCATAAAGGACCTTGCAAAAACCCTATAAAAATCGGGTAGTGGAGAAGATTTCAAGATAACCAACCGCCAGCAATTTGTGAAAGATATTGCAAGTAGTACGATGGAGATTTATTCAAGAACCGTGCCAAAAGATTTGTATGAATGCAAAAATGACCAATTGGCAAAAAAAAACTCTCAGTTGATAACAATGTATGTGTTAGTATGTCCAGTAGGGTTGAAATGCAGAAAGAATAACAGTGATGTTTGACTCTCATTGCAACTATGCCGTATCAAGCACGACTGGTACCAGGAAAAGTGTGCCGCGAAAATTCACGTTTTAATAAACGTTTCTGGTGGTCAGATTCCTTACAAAATTGCCTGCAGTACGATTTTCATGTTTCATGTAACGTGGCATCTGGTACAAACTTTATCCAGCTGCTCGGAAGCTTGTTTCTCCTATGATTTTACTGGGGTGGTATGGCTGTACGGTTTCCCACCATGGAATCCGACAAGAAGGAATACCAAGCCTATAACAATCACATACCGGTATGAGCATAATATTTCGAATTATTTTTGGCTTGCTGTTATATCGGAGACCTGGTAAAGACCATGCTATTGTACGAAATATCTACTCACAGTTCTATTCTTCGGCGCATTCTTCTAGATTTTATGTGTGAAATATTATCACAAGTGCAAATCCCTTGAAAGTTGTCAAAGCTTAGTTTGTTATCGTATCAATAACTCTTGAAAATATTTTCCATCATTTTGTTATGCATTCAGTATTAAAATACTTAAGTCTGTTATTTTTAAGGCGCTGTTCATAGAGATCTTTGATATTGAATTTTGGTGTTTTGCCTCCTATCCCTTTTGAATACCATAATGCTGGTATTTGAATTTAGTACCATGGTATGGCCCTTGTTTGTTATCTTTTCCTGCTCGGGAAGCAGCAACAGTCTGACCAAAGCGCGCGTGGCATCAGTGGCGACCGTCGTCGGCGGAAAAGCTTCTCATAATTAATTGTGGCAGCGTTCATGATGAATGGTGTCTGGAGTAATTAAGAGTAATGAGGTGTCTGCTTCCGAGGCTCAGCCATAGTTTTTTACGAAGCTCGCTTTTTATTCGCTCTTCCTTGAATGCGAGCTGTGACCACTGTACGGCGTTATTGTGCATGTCTAGGTGTGTTATCTGCGAGGGATGCCCACAACTATCCTGCAACGTGCCCATTTGTGCAGTTTCTGGCAATCCACGTGGCTGACGACGATGGCGGTGGAATCATGCGGACTGCAGTTCCGTTCTGAGCTTGCGGGCATCGAAAAAGTGAATGTAATTGTAATGATCAAGGATCCAGTGAGGTTTCTACCTAACGAAGCCGGAAAGTAAAATTCATCCCGTTTTGGCAGTTCAGCTCGTTGCTGCTCGAAGCTGAAAGAAAATTCGACGCCACATATCATGATGCTTTGAT
>NW_018735405.1:0-50366 GCF_002204515.2 Aedes aegypti
TCTATCTTCTATCTCTATCTCTATCTTCTATCTTCTATCTTCTATTTCTATCTTCTATCTTCTATCTTCTATCTTCTATCTTCTATCTTCTATCTTCTATCTTCTATCTTCTATCTTCTATCTTCTATCTTCATCTTCTATCTTCTATCTTCTTATCTTTTATCTTCTATCTTCTATCTTCTATCTTCTATCTTCTATCTTCTATCTTCTATCTTCTATCTTCTATCTTCTATCTTCTATCTTCTATCTTCTATCTTCTATCTTCTATCTTCTATCTTCTATCTTCTATCTTCTATCTTCTATCTTCTATCTTCTATCTTCTATCTTCTATCTTCTCTATCTTCTATCTTCTATCTTCTATCTTCTATCTTCTATCTTCTATCTTCTATCTTCTATCTTCTATCTTCTATCTTCTATCTTCTATCTTCTATCTTCTATCTTCTATCTTCTATCTTCTATCTTCTATCTTCTATCTTCTATCTTCTATCTTCTATCTTCTATCTTCTATCTTCTATCTTCCATCTTCTATCTTCTATCTTCTATCTTCTATCTTCTATCTTCTATCTTCTATCTTCCATCTTCTATCTTCTATCTTCTATCTTCTATCTTCTATCTTCTAACTTCTATCTTCTATCTTCTATCTTCTATCTTCTATCTTCTATCTTCTATCTTCTATCTTCTATCTTCTATCTTCTATCTTCTATCTTCTATCTTCTATCTTCTATCTTCTATCTTCTATCTTCTATCTTCTATCTTCTATCTTCTATCTTCTATCTTCTATCTTCTATCTTCTATCTTCTATCTTCTATCTTCTATCTTCTTATCTTCTATCTTCTATCTTCTATCTTCTATCTCTATCTTCTATCTTCTATCTTCTATCTTCTATCTTCTATCTTCTATCTTCTATCTTCTATCTTCTATCTTCTATCTTCTATCTTCTATCTTCTATTCTATTTTCTATCTTCTATCTTCTATCTTCTATCTTCTATCTTCTATCTTCTATCTTCTATCTTCTATCTTCTATCTTCTATCTTCTATCTTCTATCTTCTATCTTCTATCTTCTATCTTCTTCTATCTTCTATCTTCTATCTTCTATCTTCTATCTTCTATCTTCTATCTTCTATCTTCTATCTTCTATCTTCTATCTTCTATCTTCTATCTTCTATCTTCTATCTTCTATCTTCTATCTTCTATCTTCTATCTTCTATCTTCTATCTTCTATCTTCTCTTCTATCTTCTATCTTCTATCTTCTATCTTCTATCTTCTATCTTCTATCTTCTATCTTCTATCTTCTATCTTCTATCTTCTATCTTCTATCTTCTATCTTCTATCTTCTATCTTCTATCTTCTATCTTCTATCTTCTATCTTCTATCTTCTATCTTCTATCTCTATCTTCTATCTTCTATCTTCTATCTTCTATCTTCTATCTTCTATCTTCTATCTTCTATCTTCTATCTTCTATTCTATCTTCTATCTTCTATCTTCTATCTTCTATCTCTATTTTCTATCTTCTATCTTCTATCTTCTATCTTCTATCTTCTATCTTCTATCTTCTATCTTCTATCTTCTATCTTCTATCTTCTATCTTCTATCTTCTATCTTCTATCTTCTATCTTCTATCTTCTATCTTCTATCTTCTATCTTCTATCTTCTATCTTCTATCTTCTATCTTCTATCTTCTATCTTCTATCTTCTATCTTCTATCTTCTATCTTCTATCTTCTATCTTCTATCTTCTATCTTCTATCTTCTATCTTCTATCTTCTATCTTCTATCTCTATCTTCTATCTTCTATCTTCTATCTTCTATCTTCTATCTTCTATCTTCTATCTTCTATCTTCTATCTTCTATCTTCTATCTCTATCTTCTATCTTCTATCTTCTATCTTCTATCTTCTATCTTCTATCTTCTATCTTCTATCTTCTATCTTCTATCTTCTATCTTCTATCTTCTATCTTCTATCTTCTATCTTCTATCTTCTATCTTCTATCTTCTTCTTCTATCTTCTATCTTCTATCTTCTATCTTCTATCTTCTATCTTCTATCTTCTATCTTCTATCTTCTATCTTCTATCTTCTATCTTCTATCTTCTATCTTCTATCTTCTATCTTCTATCTTCTATCTTCTATCTTCTATCTTCTATCTTCTATCTTCTATCTTCTATCTTCTATCTTCTATCTTCTATCTTCTATCTTCTATCTTCTATCTTCTATCTTCTATCTTCTATCTCTATCTTCTATTTCTTTCTATCTTCCCAAGTAACACAGAAAACATCTTCTCGGTCAGCTATCTGAAAATGATGTTATATTTAGGTGTTAAAGATAATATTCAATATATCTTCTGTTTTAAGACAGTTCTGGTGATGTTTTAGAAAAACATACCTATTCGGCAAACACAGATACCGCATTTGTGCTATACTCCTGATTGATAAATGCATGTATTACTTAATCAAAGCACTCCCAATAACTAAACTTCAGTCGATGTAAATTAAGTAATAAAGTTGCTTTGAATACATATTCCGAACATATCTGTTTGATTGTTTTGATACAGATGTTATAATTATGTTTTCTTCTGTCAATTGAAAAACATATTTAGCATTTGTCTCTTTGAAATCTCAATTTCTCTTTGAATATGGATTCAGCGTAATCGATGTAGTGAAATAAAATCTGCAGCGAACAATTAAGCAAAATGGTAAATAATGCAAGCTGAGAGCAAAATGATTTAAAACATACACGAAAATTGAGGGCAAATGAAAATTCATCAGATGTGACTTTTTCAATGTCAACGAGCATTTCATCTCATTGACGATATTGACAGCATTATTTATTTGTTGTTTTAAACACGCACTTAATACGCATTTAAAACTTCATTCAAACGCAAAATTGCTTCCAATACCCGTGTTTTTTTTATCGCTTCCAAAGCAATGCCATGATACAGCACCGGTCATAAAAATTAATAAATATTGAAGTTTTATTTCAAGCGATTAACATGTAGCTGAATTACGATTTTCAGCACGGCAGGTCAGGAATGTGTGCAATCCAGTTAACAAGTTTGATTTGTTTTGAATTTTTTGATCTCTTGAATCAAAACATACCAACAAAATGAATTATCGTAGGTACCTAAACCAATAACTATTACAAATATTTTTACCTGCCATGTACGCATTTGATTGAATCCACCATGTTTCTCGCTTGTTCCTTCAGAGTAAAATTTCACACAATCTGAAAAATCATGGAACGCAAGTTACAATTGCGCATCTAATAAATAGCGCATCAATAAACACGGAGTACAACACTCAGTTTCACCGAAAATCTTACGCGGCACCTACAAAACAGTACACCATACATGCACAATCGTTGCATTATATTTTGGAACTCGTAAACTGATAAAAAAAATCGCAGCTAAATTTCCTGCAGCAAGATATTCGTTTTTCATTCCGTTAGTTGAACTACTTGAAGTCAATGATTAATCAATTTTGTTTTTACTTTTCTGAGCTGTCAAACAATTTTAAGCAATACACAATTTGCACTCGTATTCAAACACGAAAAATTACGTCTTGATAACTTGATTATAACTTATTGGGCATAATGATGGGTGATATAACTTAGATGTAACAAATCAGAATGCTATGAGAAGTATGAAATAGGTATTGTAGAGCATCTAATTAAAGTATGAACGATGTTGTAAAACATTCAATTTCTGCGCTTTTCGGTTATAAAGATGTATGGAATTTAGTGTTGTACATTCGAACCAAAACAGCGGCGATATATTAAAGGTGCATTTTGACCTTATTTATGACAAATTGTGTTACTTGGGTTCTATCTTCTATCTTCTATCTTCTATCTTCTATCTTCTATCTTCTATCTTCTATCTTATATCTTCTATCTTCTATCTTCTATCTTCTATCTTCTAAATTCTATCTTCTATCTTCTATCTTCTATCTTCTATCTTCTATCTTCTACCTTCTATCTTCTATCTTCTATCTTCTATCTTCTATCTTCTATCTTCTATCTTCTATCTTCTATATTCTATCTTCTATCTTCTATCTTCTATCTTTATCTTCTATCTTCTATCTTCTATCTTCTATCTTCTATCTTCTATCTTCTATCTTCTATCTTCTATCTTCTATCTTCTATCTTCTATCTTCTATCTTCTATCTTCTATCTTCTATCTTCTATCTTCTATCTTCTATCTTCTATCTTCTATCTTCTATCTTCTATCTTCTATCTTCTATCTTCTATCTTCTATCTTCTATCTTCTATCTTCTATCTTCTATCTTCTATCTTCTATCTTCTATCTTCTATCTTCTATCTTCTATCTTCTATCTTCTATCTTCTATCTTCTATCTTCTATCTTCTATCTTCTATCTTCTATCTTCTATCTTCTATCTTCTATCTTCTATCTTCTATCTTCTATCTTCTATCTCTTCTATCTCATCTTCTATCTTCTATCTTCTATCTTCTATCTTCTATCTTCTATCTTCTATCTTCTATCTTCTATCTTCTATCTTCTATCTTCTATCTTCTATCTTCTATCTTCTATCTTCTATCTTCTATCTTATATCTTCTATCTTCTATCTTATATCTTCTAAATTCTATCTTCTATCTTCTATCTTCTATCTTCTATCTTCTATCTTCTATCTTCTATCTTCTATCTTCTATCTTCTATCTTCTATCTTCTATCTTCTATCTTCTATCTTCTATCTTCTATCTTCTATCTTCTATCTTCTATCTTCTATCTTCTATCTTCTATCTTCTATCTTCTATCTTCTATCTTCTATCTTCTATCTTCTATCTTCTATCTTCTATCTTCTATCTTCTATCTTCTATCTTCTATCTTCTATCTTCTATCTTCTATCTTCTATCTTCTATCTCTATCTTCTATCTTCTATCTTCTATCTTCTATCTTCTATCTTCTATCTTCTATCTTCTATCTTCTATCTTCTATCTTCTATCTTCTATCTTCTATCTTCTATCTTCTATCTTCTATCTTCTATCTTCTATCTTCTATCTTCTATCTTCTATCTTCTATCTTCTATCTTCTATCTTCTATCTTCTATCTTCTATCTTCTATCTTCTATCTTCTATCTTCTATCTTCTATCTTCTATCTTCTATCTTCTATCTTCTATCTTCTATCTTCTATCTTCTATCTTCTATCTTCTATCTTCTATCTTCTATCTTCTATCTTCTATCTTCTATCTTCTATCTTCTATCTTCTATCTTCTATCTTCTATCTTCTATCTTCTATCTTCTATCTTCTATCTTCTATCTTCTATCTTCTATCTTCTATCTTCTATCTTCTATCTTCTATCTTCTATCTTCTATCTTCTATCTTCTATCTTCTATCTTCTATCTTCTATCTTCTATCTTCTATCTTCTATCTTCTATCTTCTATCTTCTATCTTCTATCTTCTATCTTCTATCTTCTATCTTCTATCTTATCTTCTATCTTCTATCTTCTATCTTCTATCTTCTATCTTCTATCTTCTATCTTCTATCTTCTATCTTCTATCTTCTATCTTCTATCTTCTATCTTCTATCTTCTATCTTCTATCTTCTATCTTCTATCTTCTATCTTCTATCTTCTATCTTCTATCTTCTATCTTCTATCTTCTATCTTCTATCTTCTATCTTCTATCTTCTATCTTCTATCTTCTATCTTCTATCTTCTATCTTCTATCTTCTATCTTCTATCTTCTATCTTCTATCTTCTATCTTCTATCTTCTATCTTCTATCTTCTATCTTCTATCTTCTATCTTCTATCTTCTATCTTCTATCTTCTATCTTCTATCTTCTATCTTCTATCTTCTATCTTCTATCTTCTATCTTCTATCTTCTATCTTCTATCTTCTATCTTCTATCTTCTATCTTCTATCTTCTATCTTCTATCTTCTATCTTCTATCTTCTATCTTCTATCTTCTATCTTCTATCTTCTATCTTCTATCTTCTATCTTCTATCTTCTATCTTCTATCTTCTATCTTATATCTTCTATCTTCTATCTTATATCTTCTAAATTCTATCTTCTATCTTCTATCTTCTATCTTCTATCTTCTATCTTCTATCTTCTACCTTCTATCTTCTATCTTCTATCTTCTATCTTCTATCTTCTATCTTCTATCTTCTATATTCTATCTTCTATCTTCTATCTTCTATCTTTTATCTTCTATCTTCTATCTTCTATCTTCTATCTTCTATCTTCTATCTTCTATCTTCTATTCTATCTTCTATCTTCTATCTTCTATCTTCTATCTTCTATCTTCTATCTTCTATCTTCTTATCTTCTATCTTCTATCTTCTATCTCTATCTTCTATCTTCTATCTTCTATCTTCTATCTTCTATCTTCTATCTTCATCTTCTATCTTCTATCTTCTATCTTCTATCTTCTATCTTCTATCTTCTATCTTCTATCTTCTATCTTCTATCTTCTATCTTCTATCTTCTATCTTCTATCTTCTATCTTCTATCTTCTATCTTCTATCTTCTATCTTCTATCTTCTATCTTCTATCTTCTATCTCTATCTTCTATCTTCTATCTTCTATCTTCTATCTTTCTATCTTCTATCTTCTATCTTCTATCTTCTATCTTCTATCTTCTATCTTCTATCTTCTATCTCTATCTTCTATCTTCTATCTTCTTCTTCTATCTTCTATCTTCTATCTTTCTATCTTCTATCTTCTATCTTCTATCTTCTATCTTCTATCTTCTATCTTCTATCTTCTATCTTCTATCTTCTATCTTCTATCTTTATCTTCTATCTTCTATCTTCTATCTTCTATCTTCTATCTTCTATCTTCTATCTTCTATCTTCTATCTTCTATCTTCTATCTTCTATCTTCTATCTTCTATCTTCTATTTCTATCTTCTATCTTCTATCTTCTATCTTCTATCTTCTATCTTCTATCTTCTATCTTCTATCTTCTATCTTCTATCTTCTATCTTCTATCTTCTATCTTCTATCTTCTATCTTCTATCTTCTATCTTCTATCTTCTATCTTCTATCTTCTATCTTCTATCTTCTATCTTCTATCTTCTATCTTCTATCTTCTATCTTCTATCTTCTATCTTCTATCTTCTATCTTCTATCTTCTATCTTCTATCTTCTATCTTCTATCTTCTATCTTCTATCTTCTATCTTCTATTCTCTATCTTCTATCTTCTATCTTCTATCTTCTATCTTCTATCTTCTATCTTCTATCTTCTATCTTTCTATCTTCTATCTTCTATCTTCTATCTTTTATCTTCTATCTTCTATCTTCATCTTCTATCTTCTATCTTCTATCTTCTATCTTCTATCTTCTATCTTCTATCTTCTATCTTCTATCTTCTATCTTCTATCTTCTATCTTCTATCTTCTATCTTCTATCTTCTATCTTCTATCTTCTATCTTCTATCTTCTATCTTCTATCTTCTATCTTCTATCTTCTATCTTCTATCTCTATCTTCTATTTCACTTCTATCTTCTATTTCTATCTTCTATCTTCTATCTTCTATCTTCTATCTTCTATCTTCTATCTTCTATCTTCTATCTTCTATCTTCTATCTTCTATTTCTATCTTCTATCTCTATTTCTTATCTTCTATCTTCTATCTTCTATCTTCTATCTTCTATCTTCTATCTTCTATCTTCTATCTTCTATCTTCTATCTTCTTCTATCTTTATCTTCTATCTTCTATCTTCTATCTTCTTATCTTCTATCTTCTATCTTCTATTTCTTCTTTTATCTTCTTTTCTTCTATTTTCTTTTTTCTTCTTCTTCTTTTTTTTTCTTTTTTTTTTCTTTTCTATCTTCTATCTTCTATCTTCTATTTTCTTCTATCTTCTATCTTCTATCTTCTTCTTCTTATCTTCTATCTTCTATCTTCTTTTCTTCTTCTATCTTCTATCTTCTATCTTCTATCTTCTATCTTCTATCTTCTATCTTCTATCTTCTATCTTCTATCTTCTATCTTCTATCTTCTATCTTCTATTTCTTCTTTCTTCTTCTATCTTCTATCTTCTATCTTCTATCTTCTATCTTCTATCTTCTATTTCTATCTTCTATCTTCTATCTTCTTCTTCTATCTTCTATCTTCTATTTTCTATTTCTATCTCTATCTTCTATCTTCTATCTTCTATCTTCTATCTCTATCTTCTATCTTCTATTTTTTTTATTCTATCTTCTATCTTCTATCTTCTTCTTCTATCTTCTATCTTCTATCTTCTATCTTCTCTATCTTCTATCTTCTATCTTTTTTCTATCTTTATCTTCTTATTTCTATTTCTTTTTCTATTTCTTCTTTTCTATCTTCTATCTTCTATCTTCTATCTTATGTAGATTATTAGTCAGATTGTGAAGCCCCTAAAAGTTGGTAGCCCATGGGCCACGGATCCTTCGGCTCGAAAAGTGAATTTTTATTATGGATGATAAATTTGTACTTACATTCCAGTACTAACGTGTTTGGAACATTTTTCACAATTTTCCTTAGTAATTTCCATATAAATTTAAATCACCACGTAGAAAGCTGAATATTTCATAGAACACTATTTTTATGGCAAGATGATAAGAAAGATATGGGAGATTGTATTTTCGAACAATTTTTAAATTTTGAACCACCCTTATGTGCAGCTGCAGTACTATTGATTGATTTATATAATAGTTTGATTGATGTGTTGTTTAATTTGAATAATTAACTTTATTCACATTAATGAACTTTCGAAAGAAATCTTAAAAAAAAACTCGCATTTCCAGTTACTGTCTATATAAATCCGATTAAAACAGTATGCAAAAAAAAACGGCCATAAATCTCCGTTAAAAATTCACCATGCACGAAATCTATAAATAGCCAGATTATTCCACTTTCTGGCTGTTATCTTTCGGTTGGATGAAATTGGTGCATTCAACCCGGTTTTCCAACTGAAAAGTTGTTTTAGTTTTTTTCTCCCCCGTTTTCAATCTACCTCTCACTTGTTTGCAAAGGAAGTTTACACTGTTTGTCGTTTGCTCGCTCACACCAGCAACAATTTCAAATGAATAACCTTTGAAATAAATTTTTGAATAACGCAAAAAAAAAAAATGTTGTCAGACAATGGTGAGTGCAAGCCAAAACAGAGCAAGAACAGCCCGTACAATGAATTCGCAAGGCAATACGAAACTACGTTGGGGACGGACACGAAATCCATTTCCCAGTGCTCACCACGATGGCAGCAACAAATTTTGTTAAATCGTTTCAAAGCGCTAAATGAAATGGACATACAAGGGATACTGTTTGCGAATGGCGATGTTGGAAAGTCAAATAATATTTATGTAGAGCAGACATTTGTGCATCTCTTTGGTTTTTATCATATTGATCGACTTATCTGTCGAGCATCATGTTGAGGTAATTTGATTTAGTTCTCCAAGTACCTATGAGAAAATAATTCGATCACTTATAAAAACCCAGTTACATTCAAAATAGGTTATTGAGAATAGTTTTATGGAAATGCACTGTTTTGGCAACAAATGAAGAATCAAGAGTAAACCTTGTACTAAATATCTTATTAAAACTCAATCGATAGCCACTATAGCACTGCTACATGCATTGGTAAGAATGTTTCGTACCGGAGGTTCCCAAACTTTTCAAGATCGTGAGACCCTTCACAATTATCCGGGCATGCATGGCTCACTTGTTATTCACCTTGGACATGCACATGGCTTTTGATCAGTTTTTGTTTTGAAAATTTATTGCCATATATAAGTTCATGTAAGCACAATTTCGGGTTATTTGCGAACTCCCATTCAAATTTAATTCCTTTTCGAATCACCATAATTTGAAACAAGAATGAAATATCATAAAATGCTTTTCGAGAAGTGAACGTTAAACTACATAAAAATAAATTTTCAACCAGTCATTGTCAACAATGAATATGGGCAAAAGTAATTTTGAAAATAATCCTCACTATATTAGTTGTAAAAACAGATTCAGATCTCAACTGTAAGGCCGTCTTCAGTGTCGTGTACTAAACTCGACTTTTGATCTGATATTCGAGTCATACATGAATTCACTCAATTTGGGAATTACTGTTCTGTACTAATCCCAGCTGCCCCCCTATTGCCGTCTATTATTTCAACGAAAATCGTGTATTCGCTTGACGCAATAGCCAATGTGAGGTTTTCAGGGAATGAATGAAAAAAATCCCCATAATAGAATCTCTAGCCGGCGTCCAGCACAAAATAATATCGCGGTTCGGAAGCGCTCGTCGTGTACCGATTTTATGTAGCTTTGCCCACCCGCGATAAATAAATGGTGCACAGGGCACTCAGCCAGCCTCAGACAGGGGTGCAGCCGACCAGCTTTGATGTACGACACGCGAAGCAAGCGGTTAAGAGCAAAACGTTATATCCAAGCCGAAAAATCCACCTGGACACCACAACCTGGTGTTCATCCCTCCAGCAATGCTATATGATCGCGAGCGACCACAGCCTCACAAAAAATTGCACAAAGCGGGAAAACATGTATGTGGCCTAGAGTAAGTGGACCAAATGTGGCCATTGCTGGTTCATTAAACAGACATCCTTAAAAAATGTATAAGCATAAATCAATTTGTTTATCAAAGAATCAAGCAAAGGACAACATTTTACTACGACCTAATGCTCAATATTTTTAAAACTACGAAAACATCGATATTTTCCACCTTACATGAAGGAATTACTAATTCCACAATATGTACACTCACCCTGACAACCGCAGGAAACAGAATCACATGACGATGCGCGCTGCCAAGTGAATGCAAGCACGGTGAAGGTAGAAGGTCCTAGGAACAATTTTTCCGGCTCGATGCTGAATACAGTTGAAGTAAATAAATCAGAATTAAATTTTCCTCCCTTTTTTGTGCACTTGGGCGGAAAGATTGGCAGATTTAATAGGACCTTTTAAGGGAAAAAACGACGACGCGAACATCCCGAGGGAGGCACCTGAAGTTATAGATTGTGGCTTCTTAGCCGTAATTATAGTGGCGGTGTGAAACTGAACGCCGCAAGTAATGAAGTCAAACATAACATTTATTTTATGGAGAATTATTACAGCTTATTCATTCATTCGAATGGCCACTATGAAAAGCATAGATAGCACTACCGTAGTCTTGGAAAGTTTAACAGTAACAGCAAAACAGACCCACTAAAATGGATGAATTTTCAAAACAATGCCTAAATAATGGAAGTTCAACACAACAGGAGTCGAGACACGAGCGCGCTTCAGAAGAGCGGTAAGGTGCCACGTTCGCCGGTGCATACCACGGAGAATCTACCGACGTGATTCGCAAGAAGTACAAGGAGGATTAGGGATTCAGAGTCCATTGATACACACCGATATCGAGCAATAACGCTGCTCAAGTAGGCAACAATCTGAAAACTCGAGGTTGACGGAGGTTGAAGAATAAGGTCGATAAACTCATCCAGTTCGTCAAGGACTGGCACAATGTGCATACCACGATCAAGAGCAACGCTACCATGAACAAGTAGAAAGCGCAGAGGATGAGAGCAGAGCTTACCAAAAAGGACTGAAAATGGTTACGGAGCAAGTAGCGGCCGACAAGCTTAGGACTCTAAGGTACGAGGTGACAAACTTACGAAGAAGTTGAGACAGGAGTCACCAGGAAGAGGAAGACCAACGCAGGAAGCAGCGCAAAGAGCAAGGAAAAGGTGTGCCGAAAAAGGACGGGAACAATGCCGGATGTCAAACCGTCGTCAACGCCAAAGATGAAAAAATAAACAGAAAGAGAAGGTGAAGAAGAAAAAGGACGGGGAAGAAGAAAAGCGAAGAGGACGCCCGCAGCGTGAGTGGTCGAAAGGAGATGCCATACTTGTTAAGGCAAACGACCAAACAACGTACGTAGATATCCTTCGAAACTTAAGGACGATCCGAACCTGAAGACCCTGTTGAGAACGTGTGTTAGAATGCGGCGCACCCCGTAAAGGAAAGATGCTGTTTGAGCTGAAAGCGACTAAAAGCTCGGCATTACAGGAGTTAGTCGCGAAAATCTTTGGCGAACGAGTGGACGTAAGGAGCACTTAACAAACAAGCAGTTGATGAGTGCAGATAGAGATAACAACCGATGGACGAGGGTGAGTGAGGAGCTGCGTGAAGCAATGTAGGTAAAGGTCACTTTGGGAAAGACCGCAAGAATCGAAAAAGATGCTGCTCTGGCTACCAGTGGGAGAGAAACGCTCATTCGACGGGCCGATTTTGATTGCCGTGTGTGTCAAATGGCGTTCGTAGCCCAACCAGTAACGAAGGTAACGCAGGTCAACCTGAATCACTGCAACATCGCACAGCAACTTTTGTGGCAGTGCGACGTTGCGATAAGAGCTGAACCGTATCGAGTACCACTCAATAACGCCAATTGGGTGGCGAATAGAACAGGCCCAACGGCTATACAAGTGACGGGTAGTTTCCTATCCACGAAGTGATTGCTAGCCCAAACACGGGATTCGTGATCGCAAAAATCAACGATCCACCTTTGCAGCTGCTACGCACCTCCAAGATGGACACTCGAAGGTAGGAAACCAGTGCTGATTGGAGGTGACTTCAATGCATGTGCCGTGAAGTTGGGTATCAGGGTAATCAATGCCAGAGGTTACAACCTACTAGAAGCCGTAGCAAAGCTGGACGTACGTTAGCACAAAGACGGATGGGAGTCGATCATCGACCTAACATTTTGTAGCCCATCACTGGCGGGCAACATAAACTTGAGGGTAAGAGAAAAGAACATCGATAACGATCACCAGGAGATACGCTACATGATTGGCCAGTGGAAACTGTTGTAGTGGAAGACAAAGGCTTTCGACAAAGATCTTTTTCTTTGAGGCACTGCGCACCGACAACGATTCTCTGAACTTGGGACTATGGGCGGTTTCCATACAGACTGGCGGCCAAAAATATTGTTTCCATCTCATGTCGTATTTATGAGTTTTGCGATACAAATTTGATGTTTTATTTTCACAAACAAGTTTTCGAGACTTGGCCCTATAGCGAAATAATAATTTTTGTTACTAATGATGAATATAAGCCATTTATGCGATTAACGTTGTGTAAACCTTTTTTTTTTTAATCTAATTTCCGGCAACGCAGTCTTTATTAAAGTAAAACGAGGTGCTTATTTGCCCGACGTTTCGACACGGAGGAAGACACAATACCCGTGTCGAAACGTCGGGCAAATAAGCACCTCGTTTTACTTTAATAAAGACTGCGTTGCCGGAAAATTAAGGTTGTGTAAACCATTATAAATGTTATAACTTACATAGAAATGATGATATACATGAATGAGCGATATTCAGTTATTCTCTGAATATTTTTTAAGCTGTTTTTAATAGAAAATGGTTAAACATATTGTGGAAATTCAAAATGCCCTTAATTAAAAAAGTGCAAATTTGTGCAGCTAAATTCTTCATGATCCTTTAGTTTAAAGGGCGAACACGAAATTATTGCGACACCGAAAATGTTATGCCAATTTCTTATAATGTTTAAAATCGAACCAAAATTTAGGGGTAGTTTTTATACATATATTAACATCAATAGAAAAGTTAATCGATGGAGCCTTGAGTGTAAAATTGAAGGCATTTTCGCTTGATGCCCTCAATCAAAGTTTTTACAGTGTCATCCGGTACCAGTTATCAGTTATTTTTTTTTTCATTTTCTTAACATGGCCTTCTCGTCTTTGACTTGTCTTCTTGCTCTTCCGAAGTTGCCGCTTCATTATTGCCCAGTACTGCTCCACCGGGCGCAGCTCCGGACAATCTGGCCAAAATAGAGCGGAGCTCGTCGTGCTGCTGCTAAGAACGGCAGAAGGCGCATCTCGAGAGCATTCAGATTTGTAATCTCGCCATTTACTGTGCCCTTTGTTCACGAAAAGGTTCACTCCTCAGTCCGCAAGAGCAGATGACCTGCCAAATGAGATATTTGGAGGCGAACTTCGACATTTTCTTCTTCTTGAATTTGTCGGTCCACATCGAACATACTCTTGCCGGTGAAAAACTCTGTAACGTTCGTAAAACTTTACTAGAGATTATTAGCAAACTCGGTGGCTTAAGCGCCACTCTCAATGAGAGACCACCAGTCGTGTTCAGATTTGCCCGACGTTTAGAGACTTTTCTCTCTGGGAGAGTTTTGAACGGTTCTTGGTAAACAACTCTAGAAAATCAAACGCAAAGAATGAACTTTTACTCCTCCACAGCCTTAAAGTTTTAGGGAATTCAGAAGAGGATGCTTACTCAAAAGAAGCTAATAAACGGAACGAAACGTAATGTAAGTTAGCGAGTAGTTTTATTTAAGGCATAGTTTAAACGTAAGCGGAAAAAGTGACTAATCTTCCTTCAAAAAATGGTTTATTTTAGGAAACGAATTCACCATGTCATTCGGGTTGGACTAGCAAAAACCGTACGGAATGGAAAAGAGCAAAACATGGCCATGTAAAAATAAGCTCTTGACGTACCTGCGCAGGAATGTTTGGCGTTAACTCGATGAAAGGCTCGTTGACGGGAACCGAAATGTCGACTTTCGCAGACTCGATGGGGATGGCGACGATCGACCTCAGCGATGGCGGTAACGAGATGGCGACCACCGGCGTGTCCGTGCTGCAAATTGGCGGGCAGCGATGACTTGACCCGCGTGCAAAATGGCCGGAATAACGTTGCGGAGGGAGTGGCGGCTGGAACGGAAGCTTCCGATTTCGGAAAACGAGAGTAGAACGGCGATCTCGCCAAGTAATACCCGGGACGATCCGCTCCTGCCAATAGGAAATACACGTACCCAGCGACCCGGCTTCGCGTACCTGTCGCTAATCCGAGCGGGGAGTAATGCAGCCCTATCTTTGGGTTAGGATCGAGGTTCGCGGCGTGCAATTGACGTCACGCTTCGACGAACCGAACTCT
The DNA here is from genome assembly GCF_002204515.2 of Aedes aegypti. Classification (NCBI taxonomy): domain Eukaryota; kingdom Metazoa; phylum Arthropoda; class Insecta; order Diptera; family Culicidae; genus Aedes; species Aedes aegypti. The sequence continues at coordinate 14,892 of NW_018735405.1, forward strand.
CGATGAAATGGTCCACAAAGTGTAACGTGATGGGACCTTTACCCTCGGTAATTGACGTCCGAAGGAAGAAATTCGCTACTGAAGAACTTGAGCGACTTCACTCGCGCCTCCGTTTAGCTACCTGTTAAAAGGCGGGCCTTTGCACTGGCACACGGGTCTGAACGATGAACGGACTTCCGGAATTCTCGACGAAACGGACTACCCAAAAATCACGATTCGGCGGTGACGGATGCCGAATGCCGACGTAAAATCCAGCCGTACGGAAAAAAGCGCAGGGCGCTTTTTCCGTTGAGATAAACTTAATAAAACCTTTTGCGCAGAAACGCGAATTATTCCACGGACCTCAGTCCTCTAAGACTTCAAATTTAATTTCACCAGATTTAACTTCAACTTTTAAAATTTACTGCAACTGAACTTAATTTTATCACACGACTCGCGCACTTCTGCTCTCCAGCCAACTTCGTAGCGAAATCATTGAGTCGAAGAAACTCTTGCGCCAAGAAACTGCCTATTCTGACCGTCCAACTATTCAAACAAAAAGCAAACTATTATAGAAAATCGCGCCAACTGCTTTTGCATGGCGTATGGTAGGTATGGCGACAAATCTGAATTACGCCTGTAGTCCGCCAAAATGTTGTACATGGCGCTTTGCGAAGCTTTCACCAATTCGTTATGGCAAACGCAATCCACATACGCTTACGCTACATGGATCGCTGCATTTTACGAACGCAAACAAAATATTTTGATTCAACGCTATAAAAAACTAAAATCCTTTTTTGTTTATTTTTTTTTGTTTATTATTAATGTTTTTAAACTACAAAAAACGTAAAACGTTACATCACCCATCCATTTTTTATGAAAATTTGATCAATAACTTGATCAAATTTCATAACTTACAAAAAACTTAAGCGTTGCAACTCCACAAAAACTAAACTGAACTGAAAAAAGTAACATACACTAAGGTCATTCATTCATCAACGTACAAATTCTATTCAATAATCTCTCTAACTGAACTCAACTGAACTGAACGTAACGTAAACCATGATCAAACAACGGAAAATTTGCCGTCAATAACTTGATCACTCAACGAACTGCAATTAAATGCAACATCAAAACTCATTTTGACACAATCCGCATTTAAAATTGCCTAAACGTAATCCCTACAGGACCAAATACGAATTCTACCCATCAATTTGAAACTTGACGAAAAACATAGAATTCTAACCAAAACCGAAAATGAGAATATCGAACAGACCTATAACATCGCATGAACTACTTTGACAAGCTTAGCGAACTGTCACTGTCATCCGCGCGGTCCGCTCTGGGATGTGAAAAGACTATGCCATCCCGGACAAACGTCAAACCGTCGGTCAGAGTGGACAGAGGCAAAATGAAAACAAGACAGCAATGGAAATTGTTGAAAACTTCGACAAATAAACGGAAAAAAAAACGGGGGAGTATTAATATTTTAGTAATTTTTATAAGGTAAGTTGGATAAAGTATTAAAGTTTTCTCTGCTTCTTTTGTATTTCAGGAAACTAAATTAATGAACTGAACGGGCATGGGAAATTGGAGGATACTACAAAATGGAGGATTTTAAGCTTATCTAACTGGTTGTGTAATTCTTATTGGACTGAACTATGGACCCGGACTTAATACTATTGGAATTTCTTCTAAAACTGATGGATTGGAACAAAAAAAATGGAATGGATAACAAACAGGCAAAACCAGAGTATTGGATCTTTATGGACGCAATAGAAACAACGAAAAGGAACTTGAAACAAAATAAGCAAAGATTGGACCGCTAAAATAAACACGTAAGTACATAAATCCGACAATTTAGGTAAAAATAACTTAAACTCTTATAATTTCAGGACGATAAACGTACAATTCGACCACCACAATCTTCCAGACAGCGACGAAAAAGGGGAAAACTTTACGGCTACGATAAAATTTAACGAATAAGGACAATTATGGTTGAGAACATAGTGTAAGCTAATAATTTTAAGGCAATTAATCTAGTTTTTAAGTAACTTTTAGGGCTAGGTTTTGCGATTTTTGTAATTTACTAACACTAGCTTTGAATACACCTATTTTTACCATCGTTTATGGTGGATTTCCCTGATGTTTTTTGTGTTATTCTTGTACATTTTCGATTTTACTCTCATTGTCATAGCTTGAACTTCTTTTCTCTAAAATTTCTTTAAAAAATTAGCGTGAAATATTCCTAAATTGTTGTTATTCTTATCTACCAGTTCGTAACTGTCTCCTAAAGTTCTTCTGACGTAAGCTTCGGTGTATTTAGGTGCTAATTTAGCACAGGAAGTCCTTTGATTTGTCCGATTGAGTGGTATTCTTTTTTCAAAACCCTCTCTCCTACCTGATATTGCGGAGCTTTCTTATTAGATCGCAAATTATAGTATTTCGCTTGTTTTTGGTAGGCTTCTGCTAAGTTTCCCTTACATTTTTTATACAATTCATCTCTTTCTACTTCACTTAAGGTAGTATTTGGCGATGCACTTCCGTTTCTTATTTTCGTATTCTTTCCCATTGGAAATTATATTACGACCAAATGTAAGAAAATATGGTGTAAATTTTGTGGAATCATGGACTGAATTGCGTATTGCACATGCAATTTCCTGCAAGTTTTTCAGTCCATTGCTTATGGTTACCCTTAAGTGTAGCTCTTATGGCTGTCGTTCACTACTTTGTTTACTCTCTCAGTATTATTTACCTGAGGGTGGTACGAAGGTGTTAGCCAGTGTTTTACCCCATGCCGTTTGAGTAATGTGGCGAATTCCTTCGACGTAAACTGCGAACCATTATCTGTTAAAATAATTTCTGGCACTCCAAACAACAGAAATATGGCCTGTTCTAGAAATTGAACGAGCGACGACGCAGTGGCTTGTTTGAATGGTTGAACCATTATAAATTTAGTGAACACATCTGTGACTACTAATAGACAAGTACTCCTTCCTTGGCCTGAGGGAGGAAAGGGCCAACGTAGTCAAGCGTGAGAAATTGCCATGGATAGTCGCAAGATTTCTTTTGTGAGCCCATAGGCGGAGTTGGGATTCACGTTAATTCCCTTTCGAAGTTTTGCACGCTAGACATTGTTTTACAGTACTTCTTAACATCCGAAGCCATTTTTGGCCAGGAAATACTTCTGTTTAAGTGCATTGAGAGTCTTTTCATAGCCAAGATGGGCAATATTGTGGATAGGACTCAATCAATGATTCTCTTTCTGCTGAAGTGGGATAAATATCTCCACTCGAACCGCTTATCTGTGATTTTTGTAGTATCATTCACTAATTTATAAATTTTATCATCTATCACCTTAAAAGTTTTTGTAAGTCTTGAGGTTGTTTCTTGATATTATCAATTAGTTTTTGATGTTCGTCGTCAAATAACTTGAATATTTTCTATTCGTGATAGGCAGTCTGCAGTACATTATCCTTTCCCTTGCGATATTGTAAGGTGAAATCGTACGATTGCAACTTAAGTGCCCATCGAAGAAGTCTTGAATTAGCGTTTGCGGCCGTGATTGAAAAGAGCCCATGTAATACTCTTGCAATCTGTTACAACAGTGAAAGTAGTTCCTTCAATATAATGGCGGAAATTTTCAATAGCCAGAAGTACTGCTAGACACTCCTTTTTCTGTCGCAGCATACTTTCTCTGAGTGCTGGATAATTTCTTACTGAAATACCCAATTATTCGTTTTCCATCGTTGAATTGCTGCAACAAAGCCGCTCCTACAGCTAATTGCGAGGCGTCAGTCTCTATAATGAAAGGTTTTGTGTAGTCTGGGTTTGCCAGTTACTGGTGCAGACGTTAAAACTGACTTTAACTCTTCTAGTGCTAGTTCAGCTTCGTCAGTCCACTTGAATTTCTTGGACTTTTTCAATAAATCCGTTATAGGCGTTGTCAAATGACTATATCTGGGAATGAACTTCTGATAGAACCCCATGAGGCCCATCAGTTCTCCTGATGTCCTGATTGACTTTCGGCCTTGGATAGTTCAGAATTGGTTCTAGTTTTGCGCTGTCGATTGACAAACCATTTTTCCGTCAAAATGTATCCTAAATATTTCACTTGCTTGCGACAAAAACGACTTTTTTCGAACTGAGATAGTTCAATCCTGCCTTTTCAAGTCTGAGAGCTACCTCTTTCAACAAACGAAAGTGATCCTCATCGTCTCTGTGGGCGATAATTATATCGTCCAAGTAGACAAACACGAAAGGCTCCAAATCGAAACCAATCGCCAATGTTCACTCAACCTGTTCATAGTAACGGAGCGTTCTTCAGTCCGAAAGGAACAACTTTAAAGCGAAAGAGTCCTTTTGGAGTTCTGAAAGCCGTAAAATTCCGCGAAGATTCCTTCAAAGGGAATTTTGGAAATAAGCATCCTTGAGATCTACGATGCTAAAATATTTAGCTTTCTGTAGCCGATAAAAAATGTCACTCATGTTTCGCATCGGATAGGCGGTCTTTTTTGGTAACGGAGTTAATTCGTCTTGAATCGAGACAAACTCGAATCTTTCCGTTCGGCCTTTTTCACAGGGACGAGAGGACTTGCAAACTCTGACGAGCACTCTTCAATAACGTTTAAGCTCTTCCACCGCTCCAACTCCTTTTCGATCTTCTCCCAAATTTTTGGGGAATATCGATACATAGGAAGATCTCTCAATCTTTCCGTCCGAAACCAACTCGATTTTCGTGCTCAAGCAGATTTGTTTTTGCCCAAATTTCCAGCGCCAGTCAATGGAAAATGTTTCAAGATTTCTTGAAGTTGCCGTCTTCCTCTTCACTTAGATCATGCTCAGTTTCTACTGTCTCAATCGATTTGAGCGGGTGCTTCCGGCAAATCTAAAGTAGGGGACGTCTAAAGATTCGTCCTCTTCTGGCTTTGATTTGAAGGAAATTTCAGGTTCTAGAGGCAAAACTAATTGAACTGAGAATTCTATTAATTTCTCGTCTTCGGCGGAAGATTCTGGTTCAAATCTTAGAAGATTTAACTCATTTTCAGTTGCTGATGACGTCCAAGTGAGTTCTAGGTCCTGGATTTTGTCCTCTGACATAATCATCGCCTAATATTGAATGCACGCCAGAAATCCATTCCTAGGATTAATGGCTTCCGAATCTCCGGGGACTATTAATGTCGGAATCACTTTGGTGTCATTCCCAAGGGTGTACGGGATATTCACGTAACCCAAACATGAATGTTTTGTGTCGTCAGCGGTACAAACTTTGATTTTAGATTCCAGAATTTTCAATCCATGAGCTTCAATCATATTGACAGAACTCATGACGCTCATTGCAGCTCCCGATCCAGAAGAGCTGTCATATCTGTACCTAAAACGTTGACTCTAATGTGAGGACATGAAGTAGGGTCTACTCGAATTTCAAAAAGTGAGAAATTACTTAATTTCGAATCATTTTGTTGGTTGGGAATCGAAGTAAAAGGCGAGATGTTCGGATTCCTGACAAGCATCTCGAAATTAGTTTTTTGGTCGCGTAATTGTCTTTGATCAGTTCTCTAGAATTTGGGTGATTGTTCTCGCAATTTCTTGTGGTTCTTCCAATTTTCCCACAAGCGTAACAGAACAGGGACTTTCTGTTTTTCTAAGCAGTCTCTCCAAGCGTGGCCAGATTTCTGACAGTTTCCAGCAGGTTAGTGGAGACCTCTGCTGTTCATCTTTTCGCTCTGTGAAAGACTGTCGCTGTTCGCGATTATTTGGGATTGGTTTCTGAAAGTTTCGTTGTGCTTTTTGTACAGTTTTGTAACAGGAGCCTCGTCTTCCGAATAGTTCGCTCAAATAATCTTCATTTGCTTCTATGTGAAGAACTTCACTACGATGACTATTGGGATATCTATAGAAGTTGGGATCATTTGCGTCAATCTTATGATTTATTTTGATCAGATGTTTCAAGATCGTCAATATCCATAATTGACAATTTTGATCTTGTAGTGAGGACGCATATTCTCCCACACAATTCAAATAAGTATTCGAGGAAAAAGGTCGTTGAGGCATTATTTAATTTTTCAACTTCCGTGACGTATGCAATAAACGGTCTCTCCTTTACGTTGCTTCAATTCGCGTATTTGGGCCTTGATACCTCTATCGCGATTTGGATTTCCATATCGGAAACGGATTTCGTCCTCAAACTTAACCCCATCTTGAAAATCTATCTTCTCGAGTAAACCACCAATCGTAAGCTGTCTCCTTTCAACGATGGTGTATGTTCGTAGAAGTTCCTTTTCGGAAACTCCTTCGTGCTTTGCAAGTTTCTTTGATTTGTATAGAAAATCTTCAACTTGCATCGATCTATTATCTCCGGAAATACCAAATTCCATTCTCACTCTGGACTTTCTATAACGAGCAGTAGCGCCTGCTGATGAACTACTACACGTTGAGGAATAACGTCTGTGTCTTCGGCTTCTACTTACTTTTTCGCTGAATACATCCTTCTCTATAGTCTCTCTCAGAGTCACTTTCCCGATCCACTATAGTATCTTCTATACCTAGAAGAAAATTCCTATTCCTCTATTTCCTTCTCTATCTTCCATTCCTCTTCTATGTTGACCGTGTTTCTATAAAAATTTATCACCGGGCTCAGCGTTCTATCACGCTTGTGATCTATCAATCTATTATTTGTAATATTGAGGATCTCTAACCTGTAATTTTTACGATCCTTCTCATAATCGCTCTCACCTCCTATCTCGCTTTTCCTTCCTTTTATCTAAGTTCGCTTCTTGTTTTGTTGATTGTAATTCCCAAAACTTCTTTCCTAAAAACAAATCTTCCTTCGTACTATCATTTTCTCCTGATTCAGCTTCTTTATTCTTATTTAAATTTCATGATATCTGCTAGAATTCGTTGAAACTTTCTTCTGCGCTCCTTTTCCATCCCACTCACCGCATTTACAATTAAATTTCTGAACATTTTCAACCTCAAGATTGTCAAAATGGAGGGACTCGAAAGAGCTTCGAATCGACCTCCGTGGTGTCTTCAAAAGAGCACTAGGATCGATTAAACGATATTTCGAATCCTTATCCTTTTCCTCACCTAACTGTTCTTTACTCTTGAAATCTTCATCTTCTCCTTTATTAGTCTTTACTGCAGAGTTTGGATCTGGATTTCTCCATGAATCACTACCAGAACCTTTCCTTCCTGTATCAGTATCTCCTTTATCGATTTCTTCTCGAACGTGCTGACCTAATTCTATGAGAATCTTTCTCAATCTGCTCACATGCTTCTTTCCTTGCGATTGCTTCTTCCTCATTTTCCACATACGAAATTGAAACCCGAATTAAAAAGTGCCTCAATCTCGATATTAAAGCTCTATCAAACTTCTTTCGTAATTGCCCTACTATCTCTTCTACCACTTTCGCGATCGTTTTAATCTCTTCCGAATACTTGATTAAGCTTTCATGAACGACATTATACTTCCTATCTTCTTTGAACAATCTTCTCAATAATCTCTTCTTGTCCTCTAAATTCTCTCTTCTATCAACCGTTTGTTTGCGGAGACGCAACTCAAAATCTACTTCCTCCTCTAACAAATGATCAACTGTTGGTCGAATGTATGGACCAGCCATTTTTAACTCCCAAAACTCAATTCAAAATTCACGAAAATCTTATAATTTTTAATGAAAATACACATTCGATGATTCTAAAAAAAAAAAGAATTCAAAACAAATTTTCGAAGGATACTCAGAAAAAAACTAGGTTCAACTAATGTAGAAAAAGAAAAAACAATAATAGGCTAGGCCGAAAAAGAAATTCCAGTTCAGTTTAAATTCAGTTCAGATCAATTCAATTCTGGAAGGAAAAATTCAAATCAAAAACTTACGGAACTATTAAAAAAATTCAATTCAATCAAACTTAAAAACTAGAAAGTAATTCAATTGCAATTGCAATTCAGATCCTTAAAACTATAAACAAAGCTCAATTCAAAGTTAAAAAATAAGATTGGCAATCAAAAATTCGGTTTAAAATCAATTCAAGTTCAGTTCGTTTAAAATATAAATTCAGATCTTAGAAACTACAAACAAATTCCTTTCAAACTTATAGCTAGAAAAAAACAATGTGAAATAATATAATTCAAATTTTCAAAATTTCTTTGAGAATAAAGTAAAATTCAACTTCAAAATTCACTTTTTTCGAATTAGAATAGTTTTTGAAAGAAATGCAACGTTTAAATCTTTTAAGTTGGGCGCCATGTAACCGTTCGTAAAACTTTACTAGAGATTATTAGCAAACTCGGGTGCTTAAAGCGCCATCTCAATGAGAGACCACCGTCGTGTTCAGATTTGCCCCGACGTTTTAGAGACTTTTTCTCTCTGGGAGAGTTTTGACGGTTTTGGTAAACAACTCTAGAAAATCAAAACGCAAGAATGACTTTTACTCCTCCACAGCTTAAAGTTTTAGGAATTCAGAAGAGGATGCTTACTCAAAAGAGCTAATAAACGGAACGAAACGTAATGTAAGTTAGCGAGTAGTTTTATTTAAGCATAGTTAAACGTACGGAAAAAGTGACTAATCTTCCCTTCAAAATGGTTTATTTTAGAAACGATTTCACCATTCATTCGGGTTGGACTAGCAAAACCGTACGGAATGGAAAAGAGCAACATGGCCATGTAAAATAAGCTCTTGGACGTACCTGCGCAGGATTTTGGCGTTAACTCGATGAAGGCTCGTTGACGGGAACCGAAATGTTCGACTTCGCAGACTCGATGGGATGGCGACGATCGACTCAGCGATGGCGGTAACGAGATGGCGACCACGGCGTGTCCGTGCTGCAAATTGGCGGGCAGCGATGACTTGACCCGCGTGCAAAATGGCCGGGAATAACGTTGCGGAGGGAGTGGCGGCTGGAACGGAAGCTTCCGAATTTCGGAAAACGAGAGTAGAACGGCGATCTCGCCAAGTAATACCCGGGACGAATCCGCTCCTGCCAATAGGAATACACGTACCCAGCGACCCGGCTTCGCGTACCTGTCGCTAATCCGAGCGGGGAGTAATGCAGCCCTATCTTTGGGTAGGAATCGAGGTTCGCGGCGTGCAATTGACGTCACGCTTCGACGAACCGAACTCTCGATGAAATGGTCCACAAAGTGTAACGTGATGGGACCTTTACCTCGGTAATTGACGTCCGAAGAAGAAAATTCGCTACTGAAGAACTTGAGCGACTTCACTCGCGCCTCCGTTTAGCTACCTGTTAAAGGCGGGCCTTTGCACTGCACAACGGGTCTGAACGAATGAACGGACTCCGGAATTCTTCGACGAACGGAACTACCAAAAATCACGCTTCGGCGGTGACGGATGCCGAATGGCCGACGTAAAATCCAGCCGTACGGAAAAAGCGCAGGGCGCTTTTTCCGTTGAGATAAACTTAATAAAACCTTTTGCGCAGAAACGCGAATTATTCACGGACCTCAGTCTCTAGACTTCAAATTTAATTTCACCAGATTTTAACTTCAACTTTTAAAATTTACTGCACTGAACTTAATTTTATCACACGACTCGCGCACTTTGCTCTCCCAGCCAACTTCGTAGCGAAATCATTGAGTCGAAGAACTCTTGCGCAGAAACTGCCTATTCTGACGTCAACTATTTCAAACAAAAAGCAACTATTATAGAAAATCGCGCCAACTGCTTTTGCATGGCGTATGGTAGGTATGGCGACAAATCTGAATTACGCCTGTACGTCCGCCAAAATGTGTACATGGCGCTTTGCGAAGCTTCACACCAATTCGTTAATGGCAAAACGCAATCCACATACGCTTACGCTTACATGGATCGCTGCATTTTACGAAACGCAAACAAAAATATTTTGATTCAACGCTATAAAAAACTAAAATCCTTTTTGTTTATTTTTTTTTTGTTTATTATTAATGTTTTTAAACTACAAAAAACGTAAAAACGGTTACATCACCCCATCCATTTTTATGAAAATTTGATCAATAACTTGATCAATTTTCATAATTACAAAACTTAAGCGTTGCAACTCCACAAAAACTAAACTGAACTGAAAAAAGTAACATACACTAAGGTCATTCATTCATCAACGTACAAATTCTATTCAATAATCTCTCTAACTGAACTCAACTGAACTGAACGTAACGTAACCATGATCAAACAACGGAAAATTTGCCGTCAATAACTTGATCACTCAACGAACTGCAATTAAATGCAACATCAAAACTCATTTTGACACAATCCGCATTTAAAATTGCCTAAACGTAATCCTACAGGACCACAATACGAATTCTACCCATCAATTTGAAACTTGACGAAAAACATAGAATTCTAACCAAAACCGAAAATGAGAATATCGAACAGACCTATAACATCGCATGAACTACTTTGACAGCTTAGCGAACTGTCACTGTCATCCGCGCGGTCGCTCTGGATGTGAAAAAGACTATGCCATCCCGACAAACGTCAAACCGTCGGTCAGAGTGGACAGAGCAAAATGAAAAACAAGACCGCAATGGAAATTGTTGAAAACTTCGACAAATAAACGGAAAAAAACGGGGGAGTATTAATATTTTAGTAATTTTATAAGGTAAGTTGGATAAAGTATTAAAGTTTTCTCTGCTTCTTTTGTATTTACAGGAAACTAAATAATGAACTGAACGGGCATGGGAAATTGGAGGATACTACAAAATGGAGGATTTTAAGCTTATCTAACTGGTTGTGTAATTCTTATTGGACTGAACTATGGACCGGACTTAATACTATTGGAATTTCTTCTAAAACTGATGGATTGGAACAAAAAAAAATGGATGGATAACAAACAGGCAAAACCAGAGTATTGGATCTTTATGGACGCAATAGAAACAACGAAAAGGAACTTGAAACAAAATAAGCAAAGATTGGACCGCTAAAATAAACACGTAAGTACATAAATCCGACAATTTAGGTAAAAATAACTAAACTCTTATAATTTCAGGACGATAAACGTACAATTCGACCACCACAATCTTCCAGACAGCGACGAAAAGGGGAAACTTTACGGCTACGATAAAATTTAACGAATAAGGACAATTATGGTGAGAACATAGTGTAAGCTAATAATTTTAAGCAATTAATCTAGTTTTTAAGTAACTTTTAGGGCTAGGTTTGCGATTTTTGTAATTTACTAACACTAGCTTTGAATACACCTATTTTTACCATCGTTCATGGTGGATTTCCCTGATGTTTTTTGTGTTATTCTTGTACATTTCGATTTTACTCTCATGTCATAGCTTGAACTTCTTTTCTCTAAAATTTCTTTAAAAAATTAGCGTGAAATATTCCTAAATTGTTGTTATTCTTATCTACCAGTTCGTAACTGTCTCCTAAAGTTCTTCTGACGTAAGCTTCGGTGTATTTAGGTGCTAATTTAGCACAGAAGTCCTTGATTTGTCCGATTGAGTGGTATTCTTTTTCAAAACCCTCTCTCCTACCTGATATTGCGGAGCTTTCTTATTAGATCGCAAATTATAGTATTTCGCTTGTTTTTGGTAGGCTTCTGCTAAGTTTTCCCTTACATTTTTATACAATTCATCTCTTTCTACTTCACTTAAGGTAGTATTTGGCGATGCACTTCCGTTTCTTATATTTTCGTATTCTTTCCCATTGGAAATCATATTACGACCAAATGTAAGAAAATATGGTGTAAATTTTGTGGAATCATGGACTGAATTGCGTATTGCACATGCAATTTCCTGCAAGTTTTCAGTCCATTGCTTATGGTTACCCTTAAGTGTAGCTCTTATGGCTGTCGTTACTACTTTGTTTACTCTCTCAGTATTATTTACCTGAGGGTGGTACGAAGGTGTTAGCCAGTGTTTTACCCCATGCCGTTTGAGTAATGTGGCGAATTCCTTCGACGTAAACTGCGAACCATTATCTGTTAAAATAATTTCTGGCACTCCAAACAACAGAAATATGGCCTGTTCTAGAAATTGAACGAGCGACGACGCAGTGGCTTGTTTGAATGGTTGAACCATTATAAATTTAGTGAACACATCTGTGACTACTAATAGACAAGTACTCCTTCCTTTGCCTGAGGGAGGAAAAGGGCCAACGTAGTCAAGCGTGAGAAATTGCCATGGATAGTCGCAAGATTTCTTTGTGAGCCCATAGGCGGAGTTGGATTCACGTTAATCCCTTTCGAAGTTTTGCACGCTAGACATTGTTTACAGTACTTCTTAACATCCGAAGCCATTTTTGGCCAGAAATACTTCTGTTTAAGTGCATTGAGAGTCTTTTCATAGCCAAGATGGGCAATATTGTGGATAGACTCAATCAATGATTCTCTTTCTGCTGAAGTGGGATAATATCTCCACTCGAACCGCTTATCTGTGAATTTTGTAGTATCATTCACTAATTTATAAATTTTATCATCTATCACCTTAAAGTTTTGTAGTCTTGAGGTTGTTTCTTGATATTATCAATTAGTTTTTGATGTTCGTCGTCAATAACTTGAATATTTTCTATTCGTGATAGGCAGTCTGCCAGTACATTATCCTTTCCCTTGCGATATTGTAAGGTGAAATCGTACGATTGCAACTTAAGTGCCCATCGAAGAAGTCTTGAATTAGCGTTTGCGGCCGTGATTGAAAAGAGCCATGTAATACTCTTGCAATCTGTTACAACAGTGAAAGTAGTTCCTTCAATATAATGGCGGAAATTTTCAATAGCCAGAAGTACTGCTAGACACTCTTTTTCTGTCGCAGCATACTTTCTCTGAGTGCTGGATAATTTCTTACTGAAATACCCAATTATTCGTTTTCCATCGTTGAATTGCTGCAACAAAGCCGCTCCTACAGCTAATTGCGAGGCGTCAGTCTCTATAATGAAAGGTTTTGTGTAGTCTGGGTTTGCCAGTACTGGTGCAGACGTTAAAACTGACTTTAACTCTTCTAGTGCTAGTTCAGCTTCGTCAGTCCCACTTGAATTTCTTGGACTTTTTCAATAAATCCGTTATAGGCGTTGTCAAATGACTATATCTGGGAATGAACTTCTGATAGAACCCCATGAGGCCCATCAGTCTCCTGATGTCCCTGATTGACTTCGGCCTTGGATAGTTCAGAATTGGTTCTAGTTTTGCGCTGTCGATTGACAAACCATTTTCCGTCAAAATGTATCCTAAATATTTCACTTGCTTGCGACAAAAACGACTTTTTCGACTGAGATAGTCAATCCTGCCTTTTCAAGTCTGAGAGCTACCTCTTCAACAAACGAAAGTGATCCTCAATCGTCTCTGTGGCGATAATTATATCGTCCAAGTAGACAAACACGAAAGGCTCCAAATCGAAACCAATCGCCATGTTCATCAACCTGTTCATAGTAAACGGAGCGTTCTTCAGTCCGAAAGGAACAACTTAAAGCGAAAGAGTCCTTTGGAGTTCTGAAAGCCGTAAAATTCCGCGAAGATTCCTTCAAAGGAATTTGGAAATAAGCATCCTTGAGATCTACGATGCTAAATATTTAGCTTTCTGTAGCCGATAAAAATGTCACTCATGTTTCGCATCGGATAGGCGTCTTTTTTGGTAACGGAGTTAATTCGTCTTGAATCGAGACAAACTCGAATCTTTCCGTTCGCCTTTTCACAGGGACGAGAGGACTTGCAAACTCTGACGAGCACTCTTCAATAACGTTTAAGCTCTTCCACGCTCCACTCCTTTTCGATCTTCTCCCAATTTTGGGGAATATCGATACATAGGAAGATCTCTCATCTTTCCGTCCGAAACCAACTCGATTTCGTGCTCAGAAGATTGTTTGCCCAAATTCCAGCGCCAGTCAATGGAAATGTTTCAAGATTTCTTGAAGTTGCCGTCTTTCCTCTTCACTTAGATATGCTCAGTTTCTACTGTCTCAATCGATTTGAGCGGGTCTTCCGGCAAATCTAAAGTAGGGACGTCTAAAGATTCGTCCTCTTCTGGCTTTGATTTGAAGGAAATTTCAGGTTCTAGAGGCAAAACTAATTGAACTGAGAATTCTATTAATTTCTCGTCTTCGCGGAAGATTCTGGTTCAAATCTTAGAAGATTTAACTCATTTTCAGTTGCTGATGACGTCCAAGTGAGTTCTAGGTCCTGGATTTTGTCTCTGACATAATCATTGCTAATATTGAATGCACGCCAGAAATCCATTCCTAGGATTAATGGCTCCGAATCTCCGGGACTATTAATGTCGGAATCACTTTGGTGTCATTCCCAAGGGTGTACGGGATATTCACGTAACCCAAACATGAATGTTTTGTGTCGTCAGCGGTACAAAACTTTGATTTTAGATTTCAGAATTTTCAATCCATGAGCTCAATCATATTGACAGAACTCATGACGCTCATTGCAGCTCCCGAATCCAGAAGAGCTGTCATATCTGTACCTAAAACGTTGACTCTAATGTGAGGACATGAAGTAGGGTCTATCGAATTTCAAAAAGTGAGAAATTACTAATTTGGAATCATTTTGTTGGTTGGGAATCGAGTAAAAGGCGAGATGTTCGGATTCCCTGACAAGCATCTCGAAATTAGTTTTTGGTCGCGTATGTCTTTGATCAGTTCTCTAGAATTGGGTGATTGTTCTCGCAATTTCTTGTGGTTCTTCCCAATTTCCCACAAGCGTAACAGAACAGGACTTTTCTGTTTCTACAGTCTCTCCAAGCGTGGCCAGATTTCTGACAGTTCCAGCAGGTTAGTGGAGACCTCTGCTGTCATCTTTTCGCTCTTGAAAGACTGTCGCTGTTCGCGATTATTTGGGATTGGTTTCTGAAGTTTCGTTGTGCTTTTTGTACAGTTGGTACAGGAGCCTCGTCTTCCGAATAGTCGCTCAAATAATCTTCATTTGCTTCTATGTGAAGAACTTCACTACGATGACTATTGGGATATCTATAGAAGTTGGGATCATTTGCGTCAATCTTATGATTATTTGATCAGATGTTCAAGATCGTCAATATCCATAATTGACAATTTTGATCTGTAGTGAGGGACGCATATTCTCCCACACCAATTCAAATAAAGTATTCGAGGAAAAAGGTCGTTGAAGCATTGATTAATTTTTCAACTTCCGTGACGTATGCAATAAACGTCTCTCCTTTACCGTTGCTTCAATTCGCGTATTTGGGCCTGATACCTCTATCGCGATTGGATTTCCATATCGGAAACGGATTTCGTCCTCAAACTTACCCCATCTTGAAAATCTATCTTCTCGAGTAACCCACCAATCGTAGCTTCTCCTTTCAAACGATGGGTATGTTTCGTAGAAGTTCCTTTTCGGAAACTCCTTCGTGTTTGCAAGTTTCTTGATTTTGTATAGAAAATCTTCAACTTGCATCGATCTATTATCTCCGGAAAATACCAAATTCCAATTCTCACTCTGGACTTTCTATAACGAGCAGTAGCGCCTGCTGATGAACTAATTACACGTTGAGGAATAACGTCTGTGTCTCCGGCTTCTACTACTTTCGCTGAATACATCTTCCTCTATGTCTCTCTCAGAGTCACTTTCCGACCACTATAGTATCTCTATACCTAGAAGAAATTCCTATTCCTCTATTTCCTTCCTATCTTCCATTCCTCTTCTATTTGACCGTGTTTCTATAAAATTTATCACCGGGCTCAGCGTCCTATCACGCTGTGATCTATCAACTCTATTATTTGTATATTGAGGATCTCTAAACCTGTAATTTTTACGATCCTTCTCATAACGCTCTCACTCCTATCTCGCTTTTCCTTCCTTTATCTAAGTTCGCTTCTTGTTTTGTTGAGTAATTCCCAAAAACTTCTTTCCTAAAACAAATCTTCCTTTCGTACTATCATTTTCTCCTGATTCAGCTTCTTTATTCTTATTTAAATCTTCATGATATCTCCTAGAATCGTTGAAACTTTCTTCTGCGCTCCTTTTCCATCACACTCACCGCATTTACAATTAAATTCTGAACATTTCAACTCAAGATTGTCAAAATGGAGGGACTCGAAAGAGCTTCGAATCGACCTCCGTGGTGTCTTCAAAGAGCACTAGGATCGATTAAACGATTGAATCTATCTTTACCTAACTGTTCTTTATCTTGAAATCTTCATCTTCTCCTTTATTGTCTTTACTGCAGATTTGGATCTGGATTTCTCCATGAATCATACAGAACCTTCCTTCTGTATCAGATCCCTTATCGATTTCTCTCGAAGTGCTGACCTAATCTATGAATCTTCTCATTGCTACATGCTCTTCCTTGCATTGCTTCTTCTCATTTTCCAATACGAAATTGAAACCGATTAAAAGTGCCTCAATCTCGATATTAAAGCTCTATAAACTTCTTTTATTGCCTAATCTCTTTACACTTTGCGACGTTTTAATCTCTCCGATACTTGATAAGCTTCATGAACACATTATACTCCTATCTTTTTGAAATTTCTCATAATCTCTTCTTGTCCTCTAAATTCTCTCTTCTATCAACCGTTTGTTTGCGGAGACGCACTCAAATCTACTTCCTCCTCTAACAAATGATCAACTGTTGGTCGAATGTAGGACCAGCCATTTTAACTCCCAAAACTCAATTCAAAATTCACGAAAATCTATAATTTTTAATGAAAAATACACAATTCGATGATTCTAAAAAAAAAGAATTCAAAACAAATTTTCGAAGGATACTCAGAAAAAAAATAGGTTCAACTAATGTAGAAAAAGAAAAAACAATAATAGGCTAGGCCGAAAAAGAAAATTCAGTCAGTTAAATTCAGTTCAAGATAATTCAATTCTGGAAGAAAATTCAAATCAAAAACTTAGGGACATTAAAAAAATTTCATCAATTACCTTAAAACTAGAAGTAATCATGCAATTGCAATTCAGATCCTTAAACTATAAACAAAGCTCAATTCAAGTTAAAAAATAAGATTGGAATCAAATCGGTTAAAATCAAATCATTAGTTAGTTTAAATTAATTCAAACTAACTAAAAAATTCACTTCAACTTAAGCTAAAAAAAAAAATGTGAATATATATCAATTTCAAAATTCTTTGAGAATAAGTAAAATTCAAATCAAAATTCACTTTTTTCGAATAGAATATAAAAGAAAGCAACGTTAAATTTTAAGTGGCGCCAATTAACCGTTCGTAAAAACTTTACTAAGATTACAAATCGTGGCTAAGCGCCACTCTCAATGAAGACACCATGTGTCGTTTCCCGACGTAGAGACTTTTCTCTGGGAGATTTGAAGTTTTGGTAAACAATCTAGAAATCAACGCGAATGACTTTTACTCAAAGTAAGTTTAGGCAAAGAGGATGCTTACAAAAGGTATAACGGAAAACGTAATGTAAGTTAGCGAGTAGTTTTATTCAAGCATAGTTAAACGTAACGGAAAAAGTGACTAATCTTCCTTCAAAAATGTTTATTTTAGGAAACGATTCACCATTCATTCGGGTTGGACTAGCAAAAACCGTACGGAATGGAAAGAGCAAACATGGCCATGTAAAATAAGCTCTTGACGTACCTGCGCAGGTTTTGCGTTAACTCGATGAAGGCTCGTTGACGGGAACGGAAATTCGACTTCGCAGACTCGATGGATGGCGACGATCGACCTCAGCGATGGCGTAACGAGATGGCGACCACCGGCGTGTCCGTGCTGCAAATTGGCGGGCAGCGAAGAATTGACCCGCGTGCAAAATGGCCGGAATAACGTTGCGGAGGGAGTGGCGGCTGGAACGGAAGCTTCCGATTTCGGAAAACGAGAGTAGAACGGCGATCTCGCCAAGTAATACCCGGGACGATCCGCTCCTGCCAATAGGAATACACGTACCCAGCGACCCGGCTTCGCGTACCTGTCCGCTAATCCGAGCGGGGAGTAATGCAGCCCTATCTTTGGGTTAGGATCGAGGTTCGCGGCGTGCAATTGACGTCACGCTTCGACGAACCGAACTCTCGATGAAATGGTCCACAAAGTGTAACGTGATGGGACCTTTACCCTCGGTAATTGACGTCCGAAGGAAGAAATTCGCTACTGAAGAACTTGAGCGACTTCACTCGCGCCTCCGTTTAGCTACCTGTTAAAGGCGGGCCTTTGCACTGCACACGGGTCTGAACGATGAACGGACTTCCGGAATTCTCGACGAACGGACTACCAAAAATCACGATTCGGCGGTGACGGATGCCGAATGCCGACGTAAAATCCAGCCGTACGGAAAAAGCGCAGGGCGCTTTTTCCGTTGAGATAAACTTAATAAAACCTTTTGCGCAGAAACGCGAATTATTCACGGACCTCAGTCCTCTAAGACTTCAAATTTAATTTCACCAGATTTAACTTCAACTTTTAAAATTTACTGCAACTGAACTTAATTTTATCACACGACTCGCGCACTTCTGCTCTCCAGCCAACTTCGTAGCGAAATCATTGAGTCGAAGAAACTCTTGCGCCAAGAAACTGCCTATTCTGACCGTCCAACTATTCAAACAAAAAGCAACTATTATAGAAAATCGCGCCAACTGCTTTTGCATGGCGTATGGTAGGTATGGCGACAAATCTGAATTACGCCTGTAGTCCGCCAAAATGTGTACATGGCGCTTTGCGAAGCTTTCACCAATTCGTTATGGCAAACGCAATCCACATACGCTTACGCTACATGGATCGCTGCATTTTACGAACGCAAACAAAATATTTTGATTCAACGCTATAAAAAACTAAAATCCTTTTTTGTTTATTTTTTTTTGTTTATTATTAATGTTTTTAAACTACAAAAAACGAAAACGTTACAACTCCAACCCCGGAATTTGCTTAAAATCGCTTTTATATACGTTCGTCGTCCATCACACAGCAGCCATATTTTCAGCATATCGTAGAGCTTCCGTACCCGAGTTTTTAGTCGTCGAGTGTTGCCGCTCATCGCGGTTTTGGGGAAGTTCTGTACACTGAGAATAATCCCCATCTAGTTTATATGTGCGGCACCCATAGATTTTTGCAATCAAGCTTTTCACATAAATTCTAATAAAATGTAGAATTGAACCAGTGAAACTGGGCCCTTCATTTTTACATGCGACGAACACTTAAAATAAGGGTGAATTGAATTGCATCCATATAAACCTACTTTTATAATTTATGTGCAATAACAAGTAATAAACGAATGGTTTACTTTTATTCTTTTTCTTTGTTTGGTTTTCTTCGATGATGATAAAAAAAAAAACAAAAAGCAAAAGAGTGGATTCATCTTTAAGACTGAATTATATAATAGTCATTAGCTACATGTTTAGTAATGTCAAGACTGATCCGCGTTCCTGCTGCTGATGGTACAGCGATCCAGGTAATGGTCGGAGTTATTGGATTGTCTACCGTTGCCTCCAGGTTTCCAGTTTCCGACTGCCCCAAGGTACGGTTTCTACGCCAGTCATACTATATCCACGTTTTGTTTATAAATGGATATTTCCGATTAAATAGTTCATAGAACTTTTAGACAGTATTTACCTTTCGTTCAGACAAACAGCCCATCATCGAACACTACCGAGCAGTTGCAAACATGTTTTTTTTGCAGTTACGCATGACCCACATGTTGAAAGATATGAATACAAAATTGAATTCTAAATGCAATTCATTTGTTTTAATGAGCAGAGCATGTCAAATATATATGACAAAACATTCTATTTTATTGTAATTTAATAGCACAATTCGAGGCCCTCGAAACCATTTTATTTGTTATTCGCACAAAAATGAAGGAGATTTCATCTCAGTGTACCTTGTATGTATGTAGTCCAGCTCTCTTCTTTGCATTCTGGAGGTAGCTCTGCGACATATCGATCTTTTAGCCAAATCACGGCTTGAGACGTTGTGATTTGCTTAAATCATCCACTTCTCCTTTCCCTTCTTCTTTTTGTTCTCCGGTCCCGGATTTCTTCCAGCTCCTTTGCCGTGGTCCAACGTCAATCACTCCTGGAACCGCTTCAACACTCTGGAGATGGTTGAATGGTGAATGTTCAACATTTCTCCCAACTGTCGGTGCGACTGGTCAGGACATTCCAGGTGTTTGGAAAGAATTTGTTCTCTCGACTCACGTTGGTTCACCTCCATTTTCGTTGAATCGAAAAACACGACTTCTCGTTTGCCAGCATGTGAACAATACACATCAATGAAAAAGTGTGCAAAATTTGGTTGATTTTTACCCAATGGTAGAAAAGTTATGCCCTGTTGAATGTGTTGCAATAATTTCGTGTTCGCCCTTTAAATTTCATAGCACCTTTGGAAATAAATTTTAGCCTGGGACAACTTGGGACAAAAAAGTATGTGATATGTAAATTTTCGGACATTCTTGTAAAGCTTTCGGACAGTGTATAATGATCTGTATAAAATATTACGATTATGCAGTATATTGTATTCAATGTAAACCATGTGTTTGCACTGAATTCTTCATTTTTTTAACTCTTACTTTGACATACTATATCAATTAAAATATAAAAGATCTTGTCCTGATATTCCAGGAATATCTTAAAAGAAGTGTTTACTATGGAATGATGTACAATAAAAACCTATCAGAACAAGTCATTTTTTTCGATTATTGGCCACCTGATCGCCCATGACAAAGGCATGTGATACAACGATGACATGAAAACAGGAGCCCCGCAACGATCGACGTCCCACCAGTAGAGCGAGGTCCTCCACGCTCTGACACCGTGACCACCCACACCGTATGCCATGTATGTGGGCTGCTTGGGCACGTCAGGAGTTAATCATCAATATTAACCTCCTTTTCCCGAGCAGCCTAGATAGCCGCGTAGTGTCGGTAGCGGTTGTTTCAACTGGCTAAGAATTAACACTACGAACTGCCTGTTCCGGTGGTAAAAGTCCACCTCACAGGTGACTTCTAATTTATGGTGTGATGCGTACCGTGCATGGTTAGGGTGGTCTAAATAAAAACTAACCGCAAACGGAGCCTGTGGGGTACCAGGGCGCCCTCCACAGTATTGAGTCCTTCCTGTGCTACCCGGAGCAATGGTGCAGGTGACCTTGGGTTTCTCCGAGATAATCGGCTGCCCTTCTTCAGTCTCTATCCTGAGGCTAAATAAGGGTGGGATTATGAATATGTTGACATTTAATTTAAATTATCACCCATATGGATTCGCATTATACGTTTTACGCAGTGTATTCTGTGCTCTTTCGCCTTTGGCAACTTCAAATAGATACCGATCTGGTTTTTTCGTTGCTGGTCTTTTTCGTGCTGAGATTGCAAAAAGCTTAATCCTGCCTAGTTTGGGTAGTGGCTACGGTTAGGTTAGCTCAGATCAATCTTCAGCATAAAAGAACAGCAACGATCAATCTTTGCAGACTCATGCAAAATGGTGCAGCCCAAGTGGCGCTAGTTCAAGAACCCTACTCTCGTAGAGGGAACTTCTATCTAGGTAACCTTGTGGACCCAGTTTTTGCTACTTTCAGCAAACTTGAAATGGCAAACTCGCGCTCCATGCCCCGCGCATGCGTGCTCGTTAATAAAGCAATCGTTGCTACACTCATTTCTGAGTTAACTACCAGAGATGTATGTGCTGTCACAATCGATGTTTCTGTTGGTGACCTCAACAGGAAATACGTCTATTGTTCGGTATATTTACCACATGATGAGCCATCCCCAACGAATGATTTCAAACGAGTTGTCGTACACTGCGTAACAAAAGGCCTTCCGCTGATTGTGGGCAGTGATGCCAATGCTCATCACATCATCTGGGGCAGCTCAAATATCAATTTGAGATGCTCCAGTCTGATAGAATACTTAAGTAGTACAGACCTTGGATTAATTAACATGGGCAATCTCCCAACCTTCATGGTTTCTAATAGAGAAGAAGTGTTAGACATAACGATCTGCTCGAATAGAATCAGTCACGAGTTGTCGAATTGGCATGTATCAGATGAGGAATCATTATCTGATCATCGCTACATCTTCTTTGAACATTCAAATGTAACTGCGCAGACTTTGCGTTTTAGGAATCCCCGGTCAACAAACTGGGAACTCTATATTGAATTGATTGCGACCAAATTTCATGGATATTCTCCGTCCATTGAAAATCCAAGTGATCTGAATGATGCGTTGATACTACAATATCCTACATAATGGAAGCTTTTGAAGAAGCATGTTAGTTAGTTAGTTAGTTGTCTTTATTTGAGACGCTTTAACTGGTTAAGTCGTTCGCGTCTTGAAATAAAGAAGCATGTCCTCTGCGGTCTGTAAAGACTACAAGAGGGACCCCATGGTGGAATTCCGATCTGACTAGACTCAGGAAACAATGTAGAAGGAGTTTGAACAGCCGTTCAGCTGGATCAGAGTCGTTCATGTCGGCTCGCAAGGCTTACAAGAAGGCTCTTCGTTCTGCTGAATGATCCGGCTGAAAAAAACCTTTGTACAAATGTTTCCAGTTTCAATCACTTAGTCGGCTGAACAAAATCCTTGCAAAATCTTAGGATTTCCAAGTGAACGAAATTCGCTTACCTAATGGTGACTTTACTTCTTCCGATGAAGAAGTTTTAGAATGTTTATTCAATACACACTTCCCCGGATGTGTGGACATAGCATCTACGGATGAACCAAATGTCTTTTCATGTAGTTATGAGTCTCTGGCCTCCGCTCGCAGTATCGTAACTACTGAATCGATTCAATGGGCACTTAATAGTTTTGCTCCTTTCAAATCTCCAAAAGGGATTTGAGTTTATCAAACATTTTGAAAAAACTACTTGTAAGCAGTTTTGCTACCGGGTACATTCCCAGATCCTGGCGCGATATTACTGTAAAGTTTATCCCGAAAGGAGGACGTGCGTCGTATGAAGAAGCGAAGAGTTTTAGACCAATAAGTCTGACCTCTTTTCTTTTGAAATGTCTGGAACGCATTATCAATCATCACATCCGTGATGTTTATTTGGCAAACATGCCTCTTCATGTGAATCAACATGCTTACCAATCTGGAAAGTTCACTGTGGCTTTTTACACAAAGTTGTATACGATATCGAGAAAGCATTCGCTCAGAAGCAATCCTGCTTGGGTGTTTTCTTGGATATTGAGAGTGCCTTTGATAACGTGTCTTTCGATGCCATATTGGAAGCCGCACGAAACCATGGGCTACCACAATGATTACCAATTGGATTCATAAAATGCTCAAAAACCGACATCTCTTTTCGACATTGCGTCAAGCAGCGATTAGAAAATTAAGTGTCTGCGGATGCCCCCAAGGGGGAGTCTTGTCACCACTTTTGTGGAATCTCGTAGCAGATACGCTATTGAGGCAACTCAATAATTGCGGTTTTCCAACTTATGGATTTGCCGACGACTATCTAGCTCTGATAGTTGGTATGTGCATAAGCACCTTATTCGACCTGATGCAAAGTGCTCTTCAGGTAGTCGAGAGTTGGTGTCGCCAATATGGCCTTTCGGTTAACCCGAATAAAACATCTATTGTTCTTTTTACGGAAAGACGATACCGCGATGGAATTCGACCTTTACGTCTTTTTGGCACTGAGATTAATGTGACTGATCAAGTAAAGTATGTCGGAGTCATTCTAGATTCCAAACTTTCATGACACCTCACATTGATTTCAGAGTCAAAAAAGCTTGCATGGCCTTCAGTCAATGCCGGCGAACCTTTGGTAAAACTTGGGGCCTCAAACCCAAATATATAAAATGGATTTACACAACAGTTGTTAGACCAATATTGGCATATGGATGTCTTGTGTAGTGGCAAAAGGGCGAAGTGAGAACAATCCAATCAAAATTGGGCCATCTCCAAAGGATGTGCTTGATTGCGATGTCTGGTGCGTTCTCTACAACTCCCACAGCAGCGCTTGAGGCCATTTTCGACGTTGCGCCACTACACATATATCTTAAACAAGAAGCACTTTCTTGTTCTTACCGTTTATGGGTACTGGATCTACTGGAGAAAAATCCAGTAAATTGTAGATCTACACACACTTCGTCCACTTTTGGTGAATTGGGACAAAATTGTCCTTGCTCCAAGTGATCTCACAATTGCTTGTCACTTTCCTTACAATTCCCTTACGGGAAGAGTCTGGCTATTTGGAAAGAAGTATATCAAACAATATAGTATGTTACATTGATGGCTCCCTTCTTGAAGGTAGAGCTGGTGCAGAAGCATATTCTCGTAAGCTAAGGCTGAATCAGTTTTACTCACTTGGTAGAAACTGCACCGTTTTTCAGACGGAAATATTTGCTCTTATGTGTGGAGTGCAATCAGCACTTCAACAGCGCGTAATGGGTAGTCATATACTTCTGTTCAGATAGTCAAGCTGCTTTAAAAGCTCTCGCTTCGGCCAACTCAAGGTCGAAGCTTGTTATCGCATGTCGAACTCAAATTGAGGAACTGAATTCAGTCAACTCTGTAAACCTTGTATGGGTAGGTACCTGGCCATTCTTCCATAGCTGGAAATGAATTGGCTGATGAGCTAGCTCGCGATGGACCATCGCATGACTTATTGGTCCTGAGCCGGCTATTCCAATTTCGAAGTGCTGGGTGAAACTTCAGATAAACTCTTGGGTGGCACCTCAGCACAAGCAATATTGGAATAGTTTTGAGTCATGTCGTCAAACAAAATTGTACATTACTGAGCCATCTCCAAGGGTGGCGAAGTATTTAACAAATCTGTCAAAGCAGAATTGCAGTCTCTTGGTCAGAGCGATGACAGGCCACTGCCGACTCAACTATCACATGGCAAATATTCAGCGTGCTGACTCATTTGTGTGTGATAGTTGTGACTCCGATTATGGAACTTTGTATCACCTGATATGTAACTGTCCAGTTTTTTCGCAACTACGATTCCAATTACTTGGTAAACACTTACTAAGTGAAATTAAATTCAGAAGCCTGAATCTTCAGGACATCTGTTATTCTTAACCCGCTGTGGTAATGAGCTTTAGGCTCTCTTTACGCTCATGCGTTTTGCAGTGCCCTTTTTAGGGCGCTGTTCGAACCCATTGTGGTATGGAGCTACATGCTCTCATTTCGCTTATGCGATCTTCCCTCTTCAAGGGACCCCACTCCTATTTCCTCCCATCTTTCCCTTCCCTTTCCTCTCCCATCGGGTAGATGATGAAATAGGCTCAAATATGGCGATGGCACAAATCTTCCAACTGGTGGGGAACGTGCCTTTGGAGCCGGCCTTCTGATACCTGATACCCACACCGTATGCCAACGAGTCACTTACAGGGAGATCAAGTATACCGATCACCAGCTCAAGAACAATAAAGCTGCTGAGAAGAGAGTATTGGGCAAGTGCCGTTGATTTCGTTTTGTTCTCGGACGCGCAAATTGTCGGTCGTTTGTGGTGCATTCTATTCGAATGACATAATATTCACTATGAATGCCGGTGAGATGTTTGTGAACACGGTTCAATTCCGTTTCCCAGTGGGTAGTCCACGACCCTCCTGGGTGGAAATTGCCAACTTTCTGAAACAGTTGGACACGGATCTGATACTGATGGAATCAGCTTATAATACGGCACACAACCGGTCGCTGTTCGTAAAGTTTGTCTCTTTCAAGGCAATGGAGGATTCGTTGAGAAAAAATGCGGAACCACGGAAATTTGCTTACTCAAACGGTAAATTTGTAGAAGTCCGGATGTCAATCGCGCGGGCCAACATGCTGTATGTCCGTATTTTTGACCTTCCACCGGAGCTAAAGGATGACCGATTAACATTGGTGCTGGGAGAATTCGGAAAAATTGATCGTGTGATCCGAGAAAAGTTTCCCACGGAACTAGGTCTCGATCACATGTACACTGGAGTACGAGGAGTGTACATGGAGGTCGAGAAAAGAATTCCACCGACAATAGAGGTTGTCGGCCTGAAAGGAAGAGTGTTTTATGAGGAGCTCAAAGATACTTGCTTTTTGTGCCAAGCGGAGGGACACCGGATAAATTCGTGCCCTCAACGTCGAACTCGGAAGAATGCTCAGCAAGAGGAACGACAGGAAAAGCCGGAGGATCGTTCTTATGCTGGTGTTGTGGCAGGAAAGGCCGCTGTGCCAGGTTGAGCAGGTGTCATTGGATGAGACGGACAACGTTATCGAAGTCTTAGACGAAGAACTCATCGACCAGCAATCAAATGCTTCAGATACAGAACAGGATCCCCCCGAAACTAATGTGCAAGGAAGCAGGAGGTGTTACGAGCTAACGGCGGAAAAAGTGGAATTAGCGGCCAAGGCGATCCAAGAGTTGATGGGAAACCCACATGCCAACCAGCGACGAGCTCAATCTGCGGCTTCCCATTCAAGTTCTGGTTCCGGATCAGGTTCACGTCCGAAGAAAAAGTGTGCGCGTAAAGTTTTTTACTAGATCAGACTAATTGTTAAAAATGAGGTCGGCTCCGTAAAGTTTTTCATTAAACAAATGAGCCTAATAAATAAAACACTGGTAAAAAAAGAGAGTATTGGAGCTGAACTCATAAGGTGGTCCAGAGGTTGTCCATTTGTCTTCATCGGCTCATACGCACAATCTGGGAAATAGAACAGCTAACACTAAGTGTTATCATAGATCATCTTTCGTCATCTATCACCTACAGAGAACAAGTTCATGTGAAGATA
Organism: Aedes aegypti; assembly: GCF_002204515.2. Lineage (NCBI taxonomy): Eukaryota > Metazoa > Arthropoda > Insecta > Diptera > Culicidae > Aedes > Aedes aegypti. Next base: position 41,435 of record NW_018735405.1, read on the forward strand.
TCAATTAATCTATCGAAACCGAACCAGATCTTTGATATACGGCAAATCCTTCGAAATTGTCGTGGATATTGCGTCGGAACGCATCAGCGTTTACAAGGTGCCCTACGACAGTATCGTAGAGCTATGGAAAAAGTGACGAGACCAGCTTTCTCGCGATGCTCACAGGACTCATGCGAGCAACGATGGAAAGTTTGTGTGTAAGAAAAAGTAAGTGTGAAGATTTCAGGCAAACTTCCCTCGAGGACTTCGACAAGGTGATAGAAATCGGTGCATGTTGTTCAATATTGCGCTATTGTTATATCGAATAGCCGGGCCTAACAGCCGGGGAACTAGTTCAACACATCCAGTCAATTTATATGCTTCGCGGATGATATGGATATTTTCGGCCCGATCGTTTGAAAATTTGACAGACAAGTACCACTGCCTGAGGCACGAAGCAGCAGAAGTCTGATGGTGGATGCGTCAAAGATAAAGTATATACTAGTAGCAGGCTCTGTCACAGTAAGGACGTAATGCCAAAATGAAGAATACGAAGAAGAAGTAGAGCGCAGCGAGCTATGTGGACGGATCAAATGCATAAAGATGTAGCAAGCGTGGGGCAGAACCGAGGAAGGAGAGACCGGACCACAAACCGAGCATGAAAGTATGTGGCGTGAAATTGTTAATTCAGTGTTATCTTTTTAAATGCTAAATAAATGAATGATCGAACCTGTAGTGGTTATAACATTTTGAAAACAATTTTTTTCACACATATGAATGTAATTATAATTTTATCTTGAATTCTTATTAAGTAATCATTTCTTCGTCATTATTCCATCATCGAATATTTATTACATTTAGCTGGCCTTATTTTTCAAAATTTAAGAACTACACTCTAACAAGTATACCCAGACACAATTCAAAGCCTAGAAAAACATTAAGTGGTCCTATTAAAGAACACAAAAATAGTGCTCTTCGCACATGAACCAATACAGTTGAGATAGGAATGAAGGAAAAAATAGCTCTATTCACTGAAGATCGCAAGCAGAACATTGGTCTGTGCTTAATCACAATGACACAGCACGTCAGAAAGAGTGCCCTTGTTCTGGATGTCGAAGCCATTCTGTCGCCAAATTGGAGTCCGCTGTTTCCGCATGTTACAGACACACGTACGGACATACACACATCCGCATAGAGGGAATCGGACTCAATCCCCTTCTGTGTGCGATTGAAGCTTTTACACACAGCTCTGCAGTATGTCGTCGTCCTTGCTGTCTGCATAGTCGCTGAGTCGTCGTCGTCGTGCGGTGTCGTAACGAATTGACAAGCAACACCAGCTGCCTGCTCTGACTAGCTCTAATAGCGTAGAAAATCGCGCCTTGTCATTACTCCTAGGTATCCACAATAGCAACAACAGGTGACACACGAAGAGTGCGGCCAACACATAATGGGAGAAAAGACTCATGTTGTAGAAAATTCGAAAAAATGAAGCATAGTGGGCCAGTTTAGGAAAACGCTGGTGATGGCAGAGATTGAAAAAGGTTTTGAAATGTGATTGAAACTTTTTTAAGTACGTTTCTGTAGTATTGTTCAGATCTACTGTGCGTTGACCATTTTTTCGACCGATAGATGTTTTGAAACTAACACTTCTCGATTGTACTCTAAAGTGAAATTAATTGGTACTCGAAAGTAAAATTAAACAAAATTCCAAAATTTTCCAGATATCGACTCATGTAGGATAGACTGTAATCTAGAATTTATCAAGGATTTCCTTAGAATCATCATAACCTAGAGACATCAGCTATTATATTTGTCATTGAATTCCAAAGTTCTTGCATGGAATTTTGTGGAGCATTTCGCTAGTACTCTTTTAGAGAGCAAAAATAATATACCAAGAGTTTCATTGAAAACCACCATGAACCTGGCGTGGAACGCGTCATCATACATAAAATACATAGAATCCTCATGAATTAAAAAAAATCATTTAGATCTAAAAACAATCTACAAAAGTTGAGACTAGATTTTTGAATATGTTCATCGTGTCAGTAAAATAAAGCACCTACCCAATGATAAACAAGCGATAAAATGGATTTTATCATCGTCTCTCTTTGGGGCTCTCGTTCGCTGCTGCCATTTATCGCACTTGTTACAACTTGCGACAGATTACCGATTATGGAGCGATTCAGATGGTTTTTTTTTTTTCTTCGCTTGCTTTGAAACGAATGAGAATGAACAATGAATGATTGTTACAGAGAGCGATAAGTTAGAAATACTTCTAATTTTATAAGAATTCAATTCTTATGTGTTATCATGCCCAGCATTCTTCTGCAGTTATAGGGTGCCGGTACCAATGGTTGTAATGAACCAGTAGATTGGACTATGGAATAAAACGAACAATTTTCGATAAAACCGACATGTGCTATTTTTGGTGGATAGATCGTCTCTAGTTTAGTCGATTTTCCAAATTTCAGCTTTTTATTTTATCAAAAAGTCATATAAATAATTAAGTTTATGAGGGATTCCACGGAGGCATGCAAGTCGATTCTGATCGACCATTTCATAAATATCTGAAACTTTGCACAGTTTTTCAGTTCCATCTAAATCGTCATTTTCCGATATCAAATCTTCAAGTTGAGTCACGACTAACTTTTCAAAAGGGTGTATGTGAAAATGGTTCAAAAATATTCAAAAAGCTGCACAGCAAAAACGGTTCGTTCGATTGTTAGACAACTAAAGAAACAAAGTTAGACAACTAAATAAAGATTCCAAAAAAAATGAACACAGTAAAAAAATTTTTTTTTTGCATTAAAAAACATAATTTTTGTCACAAAAACTCAAATATCTCAAAACCCTATCAGAATACCAACGTAAAACGGTCCATTATATTAGCTATCTACCATAAAAATTTGGTGATGGTAAGCCAATAAACAAAAAAGTTATGACATTTCAAATATTTCACAAATTTGACACTTAGTGAATTTTTTTTTCATTGTTAATTTTTTTAGGACCGCAGTTTGTTGCTGAATTTTTTGTTAAGGGTACCACATGTGGTTAACAAGTTGTTTTCATGATATTTTATTTAATTATTCATAACTATTATAGCATCTATTAGAAAGTTAGACGCGATCCAGTGTTGTGATCTAAAGTCTTGATAGTGTCATATTTTTTATTGTACGTAACTGAAGAAAAATTCTCTCAATAGTGTTGAAACCTTTTGATAAAAGAAACCTATAAGAAATCTAATATTGAAGACAAAAGCTACAAAAAAAGTTTTCTATACAGGTATACGACTAGTTTACCTGCAAAAAGTATACCTCGTAGAGAACAAGGCGGGTCTATACCCAGGTGATCTAGTATACGTAAAACAGGTCGGTTTTCTCGGCGCTGGTTTTCTCCACAAAGTTAAAATCTGATTACACCTGGGTATAGACCCGCCTTGGTAGAGAATAGACTTTGTTAATCATATTTGGGAGAAAGTGAGTAACTTCAACAACATCAAAAGCATGATAGGTACATACCATGAACATACTCACGAAAAAGCTAAAAATATACTACCACTATGGTTATAAAAGATTTAATTGTAAAATTTTTCTTCAGTCAAGCAAACGACACCAAACTAGTCAGTAAAAACTTAAAAGTGATTTTGTTTATTAAAATCTAACGAGCAACATGAGTAGTCGCTTTCTCAACTGTTGCAGGCCGTTTGCAGAAAAAAAGTGTTCGAAAGAGCTACGAAATCTCACCGAAAGCACCATAGATAAACTGAAAGCGGCTGGTTATGCTACAATGTCTACATTGAATACAAATTTACGCATTTGTACGTCCTGCCGTTTAAACGTTGACAAACGGGCAATCTGTACATCATCGGTGGATCAGGTTGCAGGAAGTTCGAAAACAACAACAACTGAGGAATTACTAGATGCACCGACAACAACTGAGGAGTTACCAGAAGTACCAAGTGCAGATAGTCTTGCCACGGTACCATCAGCGACATCTGTTTCAACAAATCAACAATAAATAAATAAATAAGTATTAATAAAATGTTTTCATGATCTCATAACGCATATCCAAATCCAAAACTTTTAAAGTTTATATATAACATTTAGAAACTCATCAATCATACTCTAAAAAAAATATCCTGGTAAAAAAATATTATTTCCGTGTAATCTGTTGATTCATTTTAATTTATACATATATACATATACATATAATATTTATACATATACATAATATTTATACATATAATATACATAATACTAATGAATACATGAAAACGACTTGTTTAATTCACGCAAGGCCCTTAACAATAAAATCAGCAACAAACTGCGGTTCCCGTAATAATTTACACCGAAAAAAAAATTTTTTTTTCTACTAAATGTGAAAATTGTGACATTTTTGAAATGTCATAACTTTTTGTTTATTGGTTTACCATCACCAAATTTTTATGGTAGATAGCTAATATAATGGACCGTTTTCCCTCAAAAAATTACGTTGGTATTGAGATATTTGAGTTTTTGTGTCAAAAATTATGTTTTTGATGCAAAAAAAAAATTTTTTACTGTGTGTATTTTTTTTTGAATCTTTATTTAGTTGTCTAACTTTTTTCTTTAGTTGCCTAACAATCGAACGAACCGTATTTGCTGTGCAGCTTTTTGAATATTTTGAACCATTTTCACATACACCCTTTTGAAAAGTTAGTCGTGACTCAACTTGAAGATTTGATATCGGAAAATGACGATTTAGATGGAACTGGAAAACTGTGCAAAGTTTCAGCTCAATAGAAAAATATGAATTAAAAAATTTACCAAATTTTGGTGCTGTTGCTTGGAATCACTCTTATGCAAAGAAATTGCTCCCTTGCACCAGTAGTAGCCGTCGTGTTCCAGTAGTGGATCAACGGATGGAAGCAGTTTTTAAAATGGATGTATCAAAATGAAGAAAAGCCCTAGATATGATCTTTATGCTTCATTCGATAGATATTAATTGCTGTTCCGAGGGAAAAAATGTTAAACCTATGTAAAAATTTACCATTTTGTTTAAAATTCCTTGTATCATTCCCGAACGTCTACTACTGGAGCACTAGCGTAACTACTGGAACACGTGTACCAATAGTGGCTCAAGCGATTTTATGTTAAAATATTAGTTATATCACTTTTTTATATTTTTCCCATAAAGTAGAGGTTGAAATCTTTTTGTTGCCGCCAAAACATCTCTGTTAAAGCTTTTCGTTATTTTGTTATGATTTTTTATAGCTTAGGTAGTCCACTAATGACACCGGCACCCTAGTAAAGTTGTATTAACCACAAACAATCAATCCATTCGTAAGCTCTCTCGCTCCTAGCAAGAGAGAATTCGCCTTGGTGAAGTAAAACACCTCATGCTTAGTTAAGCTAAAAAAAACAAAAACAAATTTTGCTCATTCGACGGACATGCGAAGCTAGATCGATGCGTCTCTCTCTGTTTCAGACAATAACCTTGTTTCGAGAAAGGAAAACTCAACCGCAGGTGAAAAAAAATGCGATTTACTAAAATTTGAAATTAAAGAACTTGTGTTTGGTGGCTATCCTTAGAAAATTCCAAATTGAATTTTTGAAGGTATCTAAAACAAAACTGTAGGGAAAATTGGAACATAGTCTGATTTCTCTATGTAGAGGTGCTGATCAACTATGACATGATGGCATGTTCGATTAGGGCAGCAATTTGTAACAAATATTTTAAATTTTTGGGTGGTAAATGAGTGGTCATTGAGAGCCATAGTGGTACTTCGCATACCAGCAGGTATAAAATATTTCCCATTTGCTATCCTAAGCATATTGTTTAGATACTCATATTTCTACCTCCTCGTGGTGCCACCTGGAGTACGAGAAAAAGTGGAGAGGGTCGACGTTACATACGTATAAGGATGGTTATACCATCTAACAGAGCTGCGGCAACAGACACGATCTAGGCGGTGGTAGGTCATTTGACATAAAGTCGTTTGGCATAAAGTCGTTTGGCATAAAGTCGTTTGGCATAATGGTCATTTGGCATAAAGTGGTTTGGCATCGTTTGGCATAATAGTCGTTTGGCATAATGAGTCTGAAACCAAAAATTTATTAAGATGATATTCGTTTTTACGTTTCTATTGAATCTTTCTAATGGCATCAGGCTTGTATTGGAGTCAATCGAAACAAAATGACACTTTATTCAACAGTCATATGCTCTTGAATAAACTAAAGCATATTAGGAAAGTGATTGCCAATAGTATTTTATTATTTATCCACAACTTACCCTTCTCTTAGATATTAATGCTTCTTTTGAGTTTCGCTATAGTATTTTTTTTGCACTGAAGATTTTGATATATTTAGCACAAATTTACCCTTCTTTCAAACATTCTATGTTTTTTTTCTAAACATGATGTAACCATAATTAAAGGTATGAAGAGTTCTGATTTAAAATTTAAATAAATTTCACCTTCTTTTATTCATAGACTGTTCTTTGGAGCTATATTGTAGATAATTTTTGTTTCCAACTGACAGAAGGGCAGCAATCGGTAACATTGATCTTCTCAAGTCATTGGCGAAAAAAAATCGATTACTGCAGTTACTTCGATGGTTTGTGTCACTTTTCCCTGAATGCCGTTTCCCTGAACGTAAGTTCTCCGAATGCCAGTTCCCTGAATATCCCGTTTCCCCGATTAGCCCACATCCCCGAAAAGTGTTTGTCACTCATAATTGTCGTAACTTTATACATTTCAGGGTGATGAACGAATTAACCATCTAATATGCACCCTTCTTTATTTAATTGGCGGTGCTTTCGAGTTTTACCGTCCTCAGCATTTTTGCCAACATGTGTATAGCCAAGAATGACAGAATACCTTTTGATTGCTTATCGTTCTTTCTCGTTCACTATCCAGCTACTGAAGACTATTATGGCTTCTATTCAAATTCCACCACTTTTCGGGGAAACCGATAATTCGGGAAACTGGCATTCGAAGAACCGATGATTCTGATTGCAATTTTTGATAACTTTTCGTTGTATTATGCCGCGATTATTTTTGGCGTCCAATCTTCTATTGGTTTAATCAAAAATGTTGCCTTCTTTAAAAATAGGCTGTTCTTTATATTTATACTGTTTTAAATTTTCATTATTCAGTAAAGCTAAATGTCATCCATTTTTATATTTTGCTGTATCATCAATTCTTTAATGATGATACCTTAAGAACCTGCCAATATTCAACATATATTTTTTCTTGCGAATACATGATAATATTCTATGAGCGAAATATTCTATTGCGAACTTTTTTTGCCAATTTAAAATTTTCAAATATGTGTATAACAATAAGCTCAAAGATACTCTATTTCTGAGGTGTAGAAAAAAATATCATCCCGAAAAGATCTTCCTCCAGACCCGTTGAAAACCTACTTCTATTTTTTTTTGCTGTGGGCTCGGTGGTGTTGATCTCGGTAACAGATTCAAAAATGCCGATATTCATTCTAAGTCATTCATTATGCCAACGACCATTATGCCAAACGACTTTATGCCAAACGGCTTTATGCCAAACGACTTATGTCAAACGACCTTTATGCCAAACGGGGTACAAGCGATCTAGGCACAGCCTTTATCGTGACGGGTAAATGCAGAGGCGCATGATTGGGTGGTGGCTAAATGACAACTGAATGTGCAAGTTGATGATTAAAGGCTGTTTTTTTCAATATCAGTATAATCAACGTGCACAGCCCTTACCTAGCAAATGACGATGATAATGTGGACGCTTTCTACGCGCAGCTTGAACGTGAATACGACAGCTGCCCAAGCCATGACTTGAAAATCATTATCGGAGATTTCAACGCTCAGCCAGGAGCAGCAATTCAGATCGATTATAGGGAAATCATCGCTGGTGAGCTTACGAACGAGAACAACCTTAAATTCATTGATTTCGCCGCCTCCAAGAACATGGTCATAAGTCAAAATACTTCCAGACAAGTCTCCCGTATCGGTACAAATGAAGATCACCTATTCAGATAGATACGGCCACAGTTTTTATGATGCGCGACACTTCTTCGATATGATCGACGTCAGAACCTATCGCGGCGCAAACATCGATTCGGACTACTACTTGTGACGGTTAAGTGAGCCAACGACTTTCCGTTGTGAACAACATTTGGTACCGACGCCCGCCTCGGTACAATCTGGAATGACTCAAGCTACCCGAAGTAGCAATTTGATTTCGCTTTGAAGCAGCATTTCCGGAAGGTGGAGAGCCCACCGAAGCGCCTCTCGAGACTGCTGTCGTAATGTCAAAGCAGCCATTAGCAACGCAGCAAAAAGTGCTATTGGTTCGTGGAAAGAAATCGACGGAACGGTTGGTTCGACGAGGAGTGTCTGCCGGTTTTGGACGAGAAGAATGGAACGATACAAACAGAAGCGAAGACAGCAAACCCATCTATTCCAGGATAATAAGCGCCGCCTGGAAGAGTTAGAGTACGAAGAGATGGAGCAGCTGTATCGATCTCAAGCAACGCGTAAGTGCTACAAGAAACTCAATGCATCCCGCAAAGGCTTTGTGCCGCGAGCCGGAATGTGCCGGGATATGAATGGAGGTGTCTTGACGGACGAACGTGAGGTGATTGAAAGGTGGAAGCAGTATTACGATGAACACCTGAATGGCGCAGAAGAGGAATACCAAGGCAGCAGGAGGAATGGCTTCATCAGTACAGCGGATGTGGGAGACGTGCCAACTTCCTCAACAGCTGAAGTTAAGGATGCTATCAAACAGCTCAAGAAACAAAGCAGCTGGAAAGGATGGTATTGGAGCGGAACTTATTGAAATAGGCCCGGGCAGGTTGGCTACTTCTCTGTACCGATTGATAGCCAGGATCTGGGATACAGAACAGCTATCGTAGGAGTGGAAGGAGGGAATAATATACCCAATAAGAAGAGGGAAAAAGTTAGAATGTGAGAACTATCCTAT